>NC_045030.1:82913923-82925452 GCF_008632895.1 Mastomys coucha | reverse complement strand
CTAATATCCACTTATCAGAGAGTACATACCATGCATGTCCTCTTGGGTCTGAGTTACCACACTAAGCATGATGTTTTCAAGTTCCATCTATTTGCCTGCAAAACTTATGATTCCCTCCTTCTTAATACTTGAGTAGTATGTGTAAATGAAACACATTTCCTGTTTCAATTCTTCCATTGTGGGACATCTGGGTTGTTTCCAGATTCTGGCTATCAAAAATAAGGCTACTGTAAACCTAATAGAACATATGCCCCTGTGGCATGGTGGGGCATATGTTGGGTATATGCCTGAAAGTGGTATAGCTGGGTCTTCAGGTAGAACTATTTCCAACTTGCTGAGGCACATCCAGATTAATTTCCAGAGTGGTTGTATCAGTTTGCAATCCCACCAGCACAGGAGGGATTACACATCTTTCTCCACATCCTCTCCAACATGTGCTTTCAACTGAGGTTTTGATCTAAGCCATTTTGATGAGAAATGATTAGGTGCAAAATGGAATCTAAGGATAGTTTTTATTTGCATTTCCCTGATAACTAAAGACTTTGAATATTTGTTTAAATGCTTCTCAGCCATTGAAGATTCCTCTGTTGTGAATTCACTTTTTAACCCAGTACTCCATTTTTGACTGGTTTGTTTGTT
Organism: Mastomys coucha; assembly: GCF_008632895.1. Taxonomy (NCBI): domain Eukaryota; kingdom Metazoa; phylum Chordata; class Mammalia; order Rodentia; family Muridae; genus Mastomys; species Mastomys coucha. The sequence goes on along the minus strand of NC_045030.1, from coordinate 82,924,813 downwards.
TTTTAGAGGTTAGGTTCTTGAGGTTTTGTTTATATATTTTGAATATTAGCCCTCTATTCAATGTACGGTCAGTGAAGAATTTTTTACCAATCTCTATGGTGCCAATTTGTCCTAATGATTATGTCCTTTCCTTACAGAAGTTTTTCAGTTTCATAAGGTCTCATTTATCAATTCTTGATCTTAGAGTCAGAGGCATTGGAGTTCTGTTTAGGAAAGACCTGCTTCTGAGCCCCTTCGCGTGCCTATGAGTTAAAGGCTCTTCTCTACTTCCTGTCCTATTTGATTCAGTGTATCTTGTTTTGTGTTGATCCACTTGGACTTGAAATTTGTGCAGTGACAAATATGGATCTATTTTTATTTTTCTACATGCCAACTGCCAGTTAGACAAACACCATTTATTTTAGATGCTTTCTTTTTTCCATTGTATATCTTTGACTTCTTTATCGAAGATCAGATGTCCATAAATGTGTGGTTTTATTTCTGGGTCTTCAATTCTTTTCCATTGATCAACATTTCTGTCTCTGTACTAATACAATGCAGTTTTTATGACAATTGCTCAGAAAAAAACTCATAAAAATTTCAGGATATCCAAAACAATCCTGAGCAATAAAATAACTTCAGGCATAATCACCATCCTAACCTCAATCTGTACATGCATCCCTTCATGATTCTAAATTTTTGGTCAAGTCTGACAAGGAATTATTTCTACACAGAAGCATGTAGGCTTTTATGGCCCTTATGCTTATGTTGTCTAGATTGTTTTCCATGTCCCTAAAGCCAAGCAGAAGGCCTGTTCCTTGTCCTCCACAGCCTCATGACCACCTCCATTCCTCATTCTTGAGAACTGCTTCTGTTTCTTTTATTATGGCACAATTAGCTCTGAGTAATGAGGGAAGTATATTCCCCAGAATGAAAGATTGAAAGTGAAATAGGAGAGGGAAGAGATCAGCTTCAGGACACTAGCAATTATCAGTACACATGAGGATCATGAGGATCAATGGCCTGGTGATGCTCCAGGGCCAGGAACTGTGTCAACTTCATATTTTGCATCCATGCCAGACCCAGCAACCTCCTATAGCCAGGCATGAATCCTACTGGAGTGATAGAGAAAGCAACCCAACCACAAAACTTTCAACCCCAAATTTGTCCTGTCTATAAGAAAGCTAGGCAAGGGGGATGGATCAGAGACTGAGGAGGTGGACAACCAATAACTGGCCTAACTTGAGACCCATCCCATGGGCAAGCACCAATCCTTAACACTATTAGTGATACTCTGTTATGCTCTGACAGGCTCTGTTGAGCAGCTGCCTAAGACAGATTTAAGATACTCACAACCAAACAGTGGATGGAGCTTGGCAATTCTTATTAAAGAATAATAAGAAGAATTTGGGGCCCGGAAAGGGATAGGAACTCCACAAGAAGACCAACAGAGTCAACAAACATGGACCTTTCGGGCTCTGTATCTGAACTACCGACGAAAGAACGAACATACATGAGTTGAACCTAGGTCTCCCTGAACACATGAATCAGATGTGCAGTATGGTATTCATGTGAGTCTCGAACTACTGGAACAGAGGCTATCCAAAATGCTGTTGTCTCTATGGGGGATAGTTCTAGCTTGTCTGCCTTTTCTGGCCTCAATGGGACAGGAAGCACCTACCCTTGCAGGGACTTGAATCGACAGGGTTGGGGGATACCCAGAAGAGGCCTCCCCTGCTCAGAGGTGAAGGGGAGATGGGGAGAAGGATTGTGTGAGAGGTTGAACTAAAGGAGGGCCATGAGCAGGATGTAAAGTAAATAAGAAAAATAAAAAAAAAATTATATGACCACAGAATCGAATTAACCCTATAAAAGATGCAGTAGAAATACACAAATAAGGCAAGTTTCTAAAATATTCCTATTTTGCTGAATTAATCTAAAGACCAGACACATAAGTCTAAAATAAAATATTGCCTAGCATTCTAATACTGAGATAACAGGTGTCTGTCTTCATTGAAGACTTTTTGTTTGTTTGTTTTGTATGCAGCCAAAATCATTGATATAGATGATGTCTTCCATGCTGTTTTTGTAATCACAAATAAAGTCTAGAAAGTACTACTAAAACTCAAATCATGTATTTGTTATTGTGGAAAGTGGCTTACATTCAACTAATTAAGATAAGTAATAAAGTCTATATTTAAATGAAACGAAATACTTATTTAAGGCTATGTAAGCACCATGTTTGTATTCAAATTCCTTCTACTGTACATAACATATACTGAAAAATGAAATACTATATTCCAGTCAGTTGGTTATATATGAGTTATCATTTAACACATTGTTGATATTTTATTGGTAAAATTTTGAATAAAAAATTATAAATTATTCAGCTATTTATGATTTTAATTTTTCCAATTGCAATATCCTATGGAAGAGTCATGTGGTATTTTAATTCAGAGGTTTCCCACTCTAACTTACATGTGCCCAAGACCATTCCTGAATATACAGATTTTGTTTACTGTTTTTTAAAGTTGATGTCAAAGTATTATTAACAACTCTCTATGTAATTATAAATGTATAGTTAGCACTAAGTAACCCTTTTGTGTCCTTACTCAGTGAATCTAACTTATTCCTAGGATATAGTTTTGTTTCTTTAACATTTTCTGTCAGCATTCTGGCCCAGGAATAATCAGCCAGCTGTGTTTATTCCATTTTAATTCAGTGTGTAGAAATGGCAATCTTCATTTAAAGTATGTCAAGAACTTATGCTAAACTATCAATTCTTTTGTTCCTTCTCTTATTGTTTTGTGTTTATCTTTCTTAAAAAAATTCACAAACCTCTAGTGTGTCTGGTGGCTTTCTGGATTATAATCATGAGTGCTTAACAAACATGAGTTTACTTTCTCACATGGGTTGAAGTGTCACAGAAAACTATTGGGAGGTTGCAGAATGGACTTAGGTTTTAATTTAAGTAATTTTCTTTTCTATGTTTATGAAATAAGAATGATTGGATGATTGCTTCTTCTATGTTTTCTCCTAAACTATGAAAATGTTAAGCATTTCTAATCAAAATCAGGTAAATTAAATTCACTGAAACTGTTGGTGTTCATTCTCAAATACATTACCCCAGAAGGTCTGTTTCAAATGTGACATCTGTGTTTCACTAAAAGAGAAGGTCAGAGAACCATAACTGTTTATAGCTCGAATCATTGCCCTGTTGTTTGTTACTGTCTCTCTATCACTGGCTCACATGCTTTCCCAAATCTCAAGAAGATCGAGGAGCAGAATAAACTTCAAATTCCTAAGTATTAAATCCCATCACAATATGAAAAAAATAAAAGCCTTCAAATTCATTTATTCAAAATTTTATAAGGTTCAATTGAGGCCTTCTGTATATTTTGGTAACAGGATATTCTCTCGTTTTCTTATGATCTGAACCATGCACAATAGTACCAGCTGCTTCTGATTTCTTACTCTAAACATTGTGTTCTCCATAATATCATTGGGCAGATTAAAGTCATTTATAAATTGTTGAAGACAAATTGCTGAATCACAGTTAGGCGTACATTTCCCACAATGTATATGAGTTATGCATATTAAATCACTTCCTGTTGCTTTAATGGGATTCCAGCATCTTATATATGAGTATTATGAAAACATACCAAAATATTAACCCATACTCTTCCTGACTCCATCAATAACTGAGTATGTATATGTGTGTGCCTGTTTTGTGTATATGAGGTGAAGGATTCTCATACATATGTTGGTCTGCATCCTAAACCAATTTAAGTCCTTAAGAAAAAAAAATTGCTAAAAGTAAATAAAAAAGGAAACAGCTACAGAATCAATTTCTAGTATTGTGGTTCCCAAACTGTGGCTCATGGTTGAAGTAATTTCCAACCCAAATATGCCCCAGCAATGAAATAACAACTCAATTAATATGAATGAAAGCTGTGTGCCTAGACTGGGAAGATCTACCACTACACTACCACGTTCCCCATCTATGAGACCCCTTATAACTTGCGGTTTCTCCAGGCCACATGCTTCTGCCCCATTTTCCTTCCACCTCCTCCTCAGTCTCCCTTCTCTCTCCTCTCCTGCAACATTCAGCTCCACCTTCCCCTCCTTCTTCTGCCAATCACTAGCAGAAGCCTTTATTTTATCAACTAAGCTGGGAAGGTTTACAGGAAATCACTTCAGTACTGACTCATTCCTTGTTCACAACCCCTCACAGGAGAATGGAATTAACACCAAATACAATTAGCCCAATGCTATCCACAATAGGTCAAGGTCCTTTCAGTCAAATATCAGCTATCTTGCTCATCAGTCATTTACATTAAAATTCATAGCAGTAGCAAAATTACAGTTATAGTATAACAATGAATTTTGTTGAGGGTCATCACAACATGGGGAACTGTAGTAAAGGGTTGCAGCATTAGGAAAGTTGAGAACTAGTAGTCTAGACTATCTAAGTGTATTTAATTCTTAATTAATCTGAGATCTCATCATTATAGATACAAAATATTATCAGATTAAATTTAGAAATCTTTATTTTGTATCATCAATGCAATCATCCTACCTAGGTGGAGATAAAAAAGTAAAACAACATTTCCTTATCATTTTTACCTCTGAAATCTGTTATGTTATTTGAATAGAGAAACATGCATTGAAGAAAGAACCTACAGAAAAAAAATTATACTTGAAATCTAAATTCAAATGAACCAAGTATCCAAAATGCCACCTAACAGTGGGAATGCACATTTTCTCTTCAGCATTCAACTTTAATGCACTTTGTGGGATAAAAGCAATAAACAAACATAAAAGTAAGGAAATATCACTTAAAACCAGAAGTGTCATTCCATTACCATAGAATGAGACGAGGAATGTATCAATTTCACTAAATGAACGAAAAGGAAAATGATAAGCAACATTTATAGATGCAGATATTTTTCTTTTTCACTGAATATGGCTGCTGTGATTATACCAATGAAAGTTATTATTGTCTTTAAAACATGCTTACAAATTTTTCAATATTCAGGTTAAATATTACATGAAAGTATCTTTCATTAATAAACAATGTCAAATATACCTTTAAGGTAGCATTGAACTGAAGATTTACAAGAGACATTTTTTAACAAAAGTTTACAGTAGTTCTCAACCTAATGCCTTTAAAATAGTTCCTCATTTTCTGGTGACTCTCCAACCCTAAATAATTTTCAATGCTAATTCATAACTGTAATTTTGCTGATGTTATGTATCATAATATAAACATCTCATATGCAGGATATTTGATATGTAAGCCACAAAGGAGTTAGGACATATATTGAGAACCACTGGTTTAGAAGATCCTACATACTGGCCTGCAGTTATTTATGTTATTGAATGCATAAAGAAAGGTATATATGGTACAGGTTATTTTAATTTCAAAAATATATTGCCAGTGTTTTAGATGACTAATGCATCATGTGTATTTAGTAGCACTGGGACCATGAAATTCTGAAATAAGCTAGATAAATAACCCTCACTATACACATAATAAATTAAAATAAAAAATGGTAAATAACTATCAAAAAGGGCACAGCAACTCTGAAACTAATAAAAATATGAACATACTTTACTCTAAAAATATACTCTAATGGATAGTAATTTTCTCCAGTACATCATATCTCTTTGGGAAGAATCAAAAATGCCCAAAATATTTCTTTCCACAGAATAAATACATATTGAATAATATATTAACTAATTTTAAATGTAAATACCTCATTTAAAACTAAAGAGTCTCAGAGAATATATCAAGTTATAACATAAGAGATATTATGAAAATGACAAGAGGATTCAGCTAAAAATTCAAGAGATATTTTGATTTGTAATAACACAGGATTTTATGGTAAGTGAAATATACCATACAAGAAAAAACAAATACTACATGATACCACATATTTTTTACATATATTTATGAGATGTTTTCTTTATTTACATGTCATACAATATCTCCTTTCTCAGGTTCCCCTCCGAAAAAAAGAAAAAAAAAGAAAATAAAAAACAAAACCAAAAACAAACCCCTGTTCCCTCTCCCCTCCCCCTGCTAAGCACCCATCCTCTCCTGCATACTGGCACTGGCATTCCAGTACACTGGGTCATAGAACCTTCACAGGGCCAGGGCCTCTCCTTCCATTGATGACTGACCTGGCCATCCTCTGCTATACATATGTTCCTGGAACCATTAGTCCTACCATGTGTACTCTTTGGTTGGTGGTTTAGTCCCTGGGAGCTCTGAAGGTAATAGTTTGTTCATATTGTTGTTTGTCCAAAGGGACTGCAAGCCCTTCAGCTCCTTGGGTCCTTTCTCTAGCTCCTTCATTGGGGACCCTGTACTCAGTCCAATGGATGGCTGTGAGCCTCTACTTCTGTATTAGTCGGGTACTGTCAGAGCCCCTCAGGAGACAGCTATATCAAGCTCTTGTCAGCCAGCACTTGTTGGTATCCACAATAGTATCTGGATTTGATGATTGAATATGGGAAAGATTCCCAGGTGGAGCAGTCTCTGATTGTCCTTCCTTCAGTTTCTGCTCCATAGTTTTTCTCTGCAACTCCTTCCATGAGTATTTTGTTTCTGCATTTATAAAGGAATGAAGTATCCACATTTTGTTCTTCCTTCTTCTTGAGTTTCTTTTGGTTTGTGAATGTACTTTGTGTATTCCGATCTTCTGGGCTAATATCCACTAATCACAGAGTGCATACCATGTGTGTTCTTTTGTGATTAGGTTACCTCACTCAGGATGATATTCTCCAGATCCATCCATTTCCCCAAGAATTTCATAAATTCATTGTTTTTAATATCTGAGTAGTACTTCATTGTGTAGATGTACCATATTTCCTGTATCCATTCTTTTGTTGAGGGACATCTGGGTTGGACAAAATGGCAACCACAAGTTGGGAAAAGGTCTTTACCAATCCTACATCTGATAGAGGGCTATCCAATATATACAAAGATCTCAAGAAGTTAAACTTCAGAGAAACAAATAACCCTATTAAAATATGGGGTACTGAGCTAAGCAAAGAATTCTTAACTGAGGAATACTAAATGGCTGTGAAGCACCTAAAGAAATGTTCAACATCCTTAGTCATCAGGGAAATGTAAATCAAAACAACCCTGAGATTCCACCTCACACCAGTCAGAATGGCTAGGATAAAATCTCAGGTGACAGCAGATGCTGGAGAGGTTGTGGAGAAAGAGGAATACTCCTTCATTGCTGGTGGGACTTCAAGCTGGTACAACTCCTCTAGAAATCAGTTTGGCAGTTCCTGTGGAAATTGGACATAGTACTAACAGAGGACCCAGCTATACCACTCCTAGGCATATACCCAGAAGGTTCTCCAACATGTAATAAGGACACATGCTCCACTATGTTCATAGCTGCCTTATTTATAATAGCCAGAAACATGATACCACATATATGTGCCCTTTTAAGAAGACAAGCTCATAGGAGGAGAGAGTAGAATGGAGATCACCAGGTGCTGAGAACAGGGAGTCATCCTCAACAACATAAAATTTACTCATAATAATTTCATACAAATGTGCCATACATTTTGTTAAATATGCACACACATGTACCATCAGCTATTCAAGATATAAAACATATTTATTACCTCAGAATAGTTTATTTTCATATATTTATAGCCAGCACCATCACTACTTATATTCCAGGACACATTCAACTTCTTACCTTCCCCACAAGCTACTATTTCTGCTAAAATTTCATATAAATGGGAATAGAGCATGTGACATTTTATGTCTAAATCTTTCCCTATAAAAATGTTTTTAAGATTTATCCAAGTTGCTGATTTGGGTAGAAAGCAGTTTGGTTGGTTAGGTAGCATGCCAGTATATGGCTATAATACTACATACTGTTGATGTATATTATAAGATATTTACAAATAAATTGTTATGAACTTCAATACATGTGCATCATTTATATAATCTGTTCTTTATGTGGGGTTTATCTGCAGTTTCCTCAAAACTAAATCCTAGTTTTCAGGCTTTGCAAACTTAATATCTTGTAACATATCATTTACATGTTTTGCTAGTTAGTGTAAACTTTTTCTAATGTGTTACTACTATTTTCTCCTCCCTTAAAACTAATAAGGCAATCTATGGGAGACATTTCAAAACCATGACAATATCCTTCCATGATTATTACAAATTCATCAGATATTGATCGTTGTAGGTGCAAAATAATTATTTTCCAACTTCTGTATTACCTTTTATTGATCATTTACTTATAAACAAATGTCCTAATATGCCTCCATTTATGTATGTTTATATATTGTATATATATGTATGGATATAATCTCTTATTATTTGTTATAATTTGTGGACTTGTGGGTTCTTATTTTACCAGTGGTTCTTTATGTTTTTCAGTTACGTTGATGTTCAAATGACTCTGGACTTGCCAAATAGGATTCCAGGAAAATATTTGGTTATGTGCCTCATTGATCATAAGTATTTTTTATTGATTTGTGTGAGTCTCAATGCTATTACCATTCTTTTCTTGCCTAAATACATATCCCAAGTTGGCCTAGAAATCGAAGCAGCCCTATTGTTAGCCTACTGAATGATGTAATTAGTGATGTACATCACAATGTCTAGCAAAATTAGTTAGTTATTCTTCCTTATGGTATCATAGAATGTTTAATATTCATGTTGTACCTCTCTCTATCCTTGAACTATTTCTCTGAGATACTCTAACTCCTGTATTAGAAGTGGTCTCACAAGCCTTGATTTGAGTGCTACAAATTAATATTTCTCCAACACTGGCTTGGCTTCTTGTTCCTTTTACTATTCAGTACCTGGGGAAAGTACCTGTGAAAGAAGCCAAGAGTTCTACATCTGTATCTTGAACAGAAAGAAACACTGGAACTGGTTTGTGTATTTGAAACCTCAAAGCTCAAAACCAGTCACATACTTCCTCCAACAAAGCCAAACGTATGCCAATAAGGCAATACCTCCTAATAGTTCCACTACTTGTGAGCCTGAGACAGCCATTTTCATTCAAATCACCACTTTCTACTCTGACTCCCATATTCTAGCCAGGCCTTAATGCTGAAATGCATTCAGTCCAACTTGAAAAGTTCTCAATTTTCTGTAACAATCCAAGTCTTCTTTAAATGTCCAGAATCTCTTCTGAGACTCAAGGCAAGCTCTTAATTTTATCCCCCTCTAACATCAAAATAATAATAAGAAGAAGAATCAGATCACATACTTCCAACATATAATGGCACAGGACCATTCCAAAAGGGAGGAAAGGGAGCATAGTGAGGACATACTAGACCAAAACAAGAACAACAAACTCTGCATCTCCATTTCTGCTATCAAAACCCTCTTTGTAATTCCAACTCCTTCCAGCTTTGTTTACTGCAACAACCCCCTCCTCTCTCTTTGTCTCTCTCTCTCGGGTTGGTTCCACACCCTGTTACTGACTTTCCTAGTCAGATATCCCATGATTATGGCATCGCCAATGTCGTGGAGTCTCCAAGGCAATCCAGGCTTTACCTTCATTGTTTTACATAATAGCCTCTCTGGCAAAAGCCTGGCCTCAGATGCTTTTCATAGTTGTGGAGGGAGATTCCATAACCCTTTTCTTGTATTCATGATTCTAAAGCCAGAATTACATAGCTGATATTAGCAAGTTCTGCTGCTTGCTGGGACTAAGACATGACCTGCTTATACAAATATATTTTCACAAGTTTTCTGTTTTCAGTGGTTCCTTTCACTGACTAAGCCTGTATGTCCTGGAACTAGCTCTGTTTATGAGGCTAGCCTCTGTCTTCCAATTACTGTGATTAAAGGTGAAAACCTATGTGCCCATCCCTAAGCTTTTCTTTATTCCCCTTTCATGTTTCTTTAATTCCTTTTCACAAATTGGAAGCTTAGCTGGGTAGGCTTTTGCTCCCAGGAAACCACTCTTTTATTCCATTTGGCATTAGGCTTTTCTTTCATCTGTTTATACTTCCTGGTGCTCCTTTTCTCTTCAAACTGTACATTTTTTTTTAAATTTTCCTAGCTCAGCTTTCTCCTTTTCATTATAGATCTGGTCCCTAATAATCATACAAGACATACTCCATACTAGGCTCTTTTGAATCCTCCTCTGCAAACATAATTAATCCAAAACTCTTCAATTTATTCTAAGGCAAATTTTGGGGGCAAGAACAAAAAGTATCCATACTCTTCATAAAATATCACAAGAGCAGTGTTTAGGCCACATACTAAAATTGTTCTCCTCTGAAATCTCTTGAGCTATGCCCCCCACAATTCAAATTACCTCAGCACCACTGTCTCCCACATAACTACAAGGACATCCCATTAAGCTCTGCTTATCATTTCTAATTACTTTTCTAGTCCAGAGTGCCAAAGTGTTCCATATCCCTCTAAACAAAAGTGTGGTTCAGCCTACCACAGCAAAGTCCCAGTCCCTGATAATTTCGCTCTTAGTTAGGGTTTCTATTGTTATGAAGAAAGACCATCACTTTGGCAACTCTTAATAAAGGAAATACTTATTGGTCTTTTGTGATGACTATTCCTGATTGTCAATTTGACCACATCTGGAATGAACTACAATTCAGAAATGGAGCACACACATGTGATCCAGATCTTGGGGCTGGAAGGCAGGCTTCTAAAGAGATCTAGAGGCATAGTTGATTTGTTTATAAAAAGATAAAGAGAGGAGGAATGGGTGTGTTTTGGCGGGTGTGTTATAAGGTAAGTAGGAAGGGGGTGCCTCCTAGGGCCCAGGCTGAGGAATCCCTTCTACTTGAGGGACCAGCCACACAGCATTATAGTGTATAGTATAGAATAAAGTTTATTCAGGGCATGGGAAGGGGAGTTAAGAGGGTAGTAGAAGCAGAGAGAGA
>NC_045030.1:82907235-82913737 GCF_008632895.1 Mastomys coucha | reverse complement strand
GAGAGAGAGAGAGGGAGGGAGGGAGGGAGAGAGAGAGAGAGAGAGTAGAGAAGAAGAAGAATAGAGGCCGGCCATGAGCATGTGGAGAAGAAAGGGGGAAAAGGGAATGGGGAGAGAATGACTAAGGGGCAAAGCAAAGGAACAGAGCAGGAGCAGGAAGGCAAGAACAAGAGGAAGAGAGAGCAGAGGGGGCAAGCAGTTCCTTTTATAGTGAGTCAGGTATACCTGGCTGTTGCCTGGTAACTGTGGGGCAGAGCTTAGACAAAATGCTAACAATAGTGGTCATGAAAAGCTTAGGATTAAGCAAGGTAGTATAGGCCTTTAATTCCAGGGGACTGAAGCAAGATCTCTGAGTTCAAGGACAGCCTAGGACAAAGCAAGTTCAGATACAGGCATGATGGTACTCACCATTAATCTGGGCCACACCTTCTGTTGAACTCCTACATAAGGATTCACTGTTCTTCACCTGATTGCACTTAATTGCCAGCACATCTTTTGGAACCTACTTCTTCAGGATTCTAGCTTATACAGAGACCAGGTGAAATAGCTAGCCTTGTGAGACTGAGCAACTACTATATTTTTGGACTTCCCATTCACAGCTGCCCATTTTTAGGCTAGTTAGATGGCAGGCTGAAAGTCATTACAATAAATTTCCTTAATATATAGAGACATTCCATAAGTTCTGTAACTCTAGAGAACCCTGACTAATGTAGCTTGCTTATAGTCATTGTGAGCAGCATGACTCAAGGGTCATACATCTGGATCATCAGGCAGCAGGAAGAGAGAAATACAGAGCCTGGCTTGAGCATTTCTAACTTCAAAGGCCTGTGACACTTCATCCAACAAAGCCACACTTACTCCAACAAGGCCACATCTCCTAATAGTGTCACTCCCTATTAGCCTATAGAGGTCATTTTCATTCAAACAACCAAATTAATATTAAAAATATAGATAGACCTCAGTGTTGAATTAACTAGAAGAGTCCTTCCCCTCTTTTTGAGAAAAGTAAAGCATTTGTCTTAAATAAATTTATTTCCATTTTTGTGCACATTAAGTTTTTTCAGTCTTGTGCCTATTGAAGTGATGTGGGGGTTTTGATAGTGTATAACATGCATATGTATGTGAAAGTCAAGGGAATTTTGAAAAATGCACTCTGAGAAGGATCATTCCATCCATATCCTTTTCTCCCATGCTTTCATTTTGTATGGTCAATTAATTCTTTGCTTTTTATTTTTTATGTTTTGTTACTTCTCCATTGCTCAAATACAAAAACTTATAAATATGTTTATGTTCTTTTACACTATTAACTTCAAACATAGTATCATTCTGCTGGAGTTCATACCATATATTACATATTTTACATATGTATGTTATATATATTACATATATATGCTATGAAAATAAACTTTTCATATTTATTTCATATTGTTAGTAGGGATAGGAGGAATACTGCTAATTGGAAAAGTAAAAGTATATGTAGTTTCCTTGGATGTTTATGAAAAATTCTACTTTAGATTTTATGGACCTTTTGCACTGCCAACATTATTGTTTAACAGTGTATTTCTTTTAGTCTCTTCATGAAATGTATTCAATAGTTAAAATGATTCTGATATTTCCCAATCATACAGTCACTTCACATGCCATTAAAAGCCCTTATTCATTTGAATGGATGGTTTCATTGTATTCTGTTAAACCACCGATGTAACCTATTTACTTTGGAACTTTCTGCCTGTTACAGTGCATATTTTATTAATACTACTATGTCATTGGATAGTTTTTCATTTGCTTTACTCAATGTCCTCCTGTTACCTTTGATGGGCACCAAAGATTACCAAAAGACCAAATAGCCTTGTTGACATGTCTAAGAAATCCATGTCATTTGGAAAAGAATGTTGTCAAAAGATTTTGAAAATCCACAAGTATGCAGGCAGTGCAGCCTGTGTTAGGACAGGCATTGATGCAGTGGGAAGGAGAGAATGGTTTAGAATCTCAAGCAATCTCCCAACTTCTGCATTCAATTTGAAGTGTCCCTGTCCCTCCTCTGAGAGTTAGGAGTTTTGTGAGCTTTGTAAAGATCTTCAAAAATTATTGCCAAGTACTTCAAGAGCTCTCTGAGTTAATTTAGTGCTTTCATGGATTTTCATTTCAAAAGTTACTTTTGTGTAATAATTTGAGAAAGTAAGTGTTTTCCTTTAAGCACCCAAAGTTACAATATTTTTGTATTGAAATATATGCTCTTATATTTTCTTCCTATTTTAGCAGTTTATCACTCTTTTGAGAAGCAAGTTGAATCTCTTGTAGAATTTGCCCCCCAGAGAAAAAGTAGGCTCAAAGACTGGAATGCTTGTTTCCAATAAAACTACAACATAGCTGTAGTTATTGGAAGCATTCACTGTGGATACAATCATTTCATAAGCTACAAAAATACTGGCAATTAAACTGGCAACATTGTATCAGTCCTCTTCAACAATATGGCTCTCCTTTCTTTTGCAACTGACACATTATTCCTTCCTCCTTTTGTGTCACACTCAGTAAGTCACTCATCTTTTCATATCCTGTTGGTATTTTTGCCTCAGACATTTCCTTGCTGCCTTAGCTACTGCATTTCCCTTGAATTGATCTGGTCTTAAGTCCAGTTTTGCTTGGAAAGGACCCTGCCAACTTCAGCTTAGGCTGGTTCACCAATCTCATGCCAAATCGTATGTTCTTTTATAAATGGTGCCATGTGTGCCTTGTCACTGGCCTGGTTCCAACCTGGCCACATCTAAACCTAATTCAGGCAATTTCAATCAATCCCTGGCCTCCATAGGATAGAGAAATTCACATGTCAAATTCATGAATTCATTAAGTTGTAAAGAGATTCATTGCCTATAACCTCAGAATGTCAAAACAACTGTCCTGATAAATGTTATAGGCTAAACATTTGACTGTAAAAAATTTTGTAAGTGCTTTATGCTGCATTTCCATTTTTTCCTGAATTAAACTAAGTTTGGCTTCCTTATAAGTTGCTTTAAACCAAAATACTAGTCACATCATTTATATACAGATACATTTCCTACCTCTGCAACACACACAGACACGCACACACATACACACACACACACACACACACATACACACACACACACACATACTGCACCACAAACTAATTACTATCGCATCTGCAGTTTGCTTCTTTCTCCAAAGCAACTGTGTACTCCTCATGGATGAAAAACCAAATGTATAGGAATTATGTGTGTTTGAGCCTTGTTCCTTTTTTAATGGCTAAATACACAAAGACAGGGTTTCTCTGTATAGCACTGGCTGTCCTGTGACTCAGGCTGTAGACCAGGTTGGCCTCGAACTCAGAAATCTGCCTGTCTCTGCCTCCCAAATGCAGTAATTAAAGACATGTGCCACCTGCCTGGCTGTGATGCTCCTTTGAAATCATTGTGACTATGGTGAAATGGGTGATCAAAATGAAAGCAAGAGAAAGATGTGACATAATTAATGCTCATGCTCTGGTTAGCATGGTTTCAACAATATGTCGAACAAATATTTTCTTATTGTTTAAAGTTATAAAATGATTAATGTGCACACACATATGCATACACACTTATGGAGGGAGGGGTTCATTCATATTTACAAGAGGATTTCTGTCGATGAGATTCATACATTTAGTTGTACCATATGAGTTTAAAAAAAAAAAAACAACACAATTATCACTGTGGGAAAAGAATGAGAATCTCAATTGGGGATAATAGAAGATAATGAAAACCAGCAATAAGGTTTGAAATTATACATTAAATATGGAGTTCATCAACCCATGACTACGGAAATCTTAATATGTTTGAAATACTAAGCACTGCAAAATTCATGGATATGCTTATACTTCTATTTTTCTTTTAAAATAACTCTATACCATTATAAATTTATTAAGAGTTATGAAGCATTATAAAATAATAATTATGTTATCAAAAATATCTAAAATATATTCTTGCTTACATTTTCTGGAATTTAATTAACTTAAAGTGAAAACTCAATCCATACTAGAATATTTCATATACCCCTGATGGAGTAACGAATAGCAGACATTACCCTGTTATCCTAAAATTCTGTACCATTGAATAGAATATTTAAGGCTACTATTTCCAATCACTAAGCATAATTTAGAACTCAAAACTTTAGTACTTGGGAGAAGGTAAACTGCTGGGTAGAAATAGAAGCAGAGGGAATTCTGTGAGTTCAAGACCAGCTTGTTCTACATAGTAAGTTCCCAACCAACAGCCTGGGTTATAGAGTAAGACCCTCTCTCAGATACACCCCGCAAACACACACACACACACACACACACACACACTCAATTGGAGGGGAAACACATATGCAAGTCATTTTTTAACCTAATTATATGACCTGTAACACTACAGGATTAAATATAGGAAGGTAAAGTTTACATGAAGAATAGAGTAAATAAAACAAATGGTCTCATACATCTTACCAAAAACAAATGCCTTCAGAATATTATAGAATACTATCTTTAAATGCAAGAAGAAAAATATATAAACCACTTTAATTTGGAATTCTTTTGTGAAATAGCCTTCAAAAAATGATAACTGAAGAAAACATGTTTTTTGTTGTTTTGCTATTATTGTTTTGTTTTGCTGGCTCATGATCCTAGTTAAGTAAAGACTTATTAGGAATTATTTAAAAGTAACATGTATAAAAAATTTGAATTTAAACTTCATCAAAATCTGGATAGTCTAATATCTAAAAGTTACTGTAAACACACACACAAAGGCAAAAACAACACCAGGAAAAATAGTTTCAAAGCATGTACTTAAGGAAAGATACATAAACATAATAATAAAACTCAATAATATCAAAAGAAACAAAGCAGGCATTTATTTTTTAAAAATTTTGTGATACTTGTTAAAATATGGTATAGCAGACTTATTTCAGATTTCCACACAAGTATAAAAAGTGTTTAAAAAAGCCATTCTCAACCTTTGAAGGCAGGACCAGTCAGGAGGCACAGGCCTCAGAAGTGGAAGGGCAGCCCATGCAGGATCCTTTCTACCTCCCTCTTCACTTAGAGGGGACTGCAGATCCACAGTCCTTTCTGCCCCTTCCCTGCAAGTAGAGAGCTTGCCTTCAGGGAGTGCTCCAACCCAGGGAGTCAGTACTCAGGAGGGACAACTGATCCACAGCCCACTTACCAGAGGAGAGCTGATCTCCCAGAAATGTTGACAGGCTTACAGACCCACAGGAGGAACAAGCTACAGCCAGAGACAGCAAGAATTTCTAACACCAGAGATTAACAGATAACAACAAGCAAACACAGGAATCTTACCAACAGAAACCAAGACTACTTGGCTTCATCAGAACCTAGTACTCCCACCACAGCAAATCCTGGATATCCCAAAACACCAGAAAAGAAGATTTGAATCTAAAAACATATCTCATGATAATGATAGAGACATTTAAGAAGAGCATGAATAACTCCCTTAAAGAAATACAGGAGAACACAGGTAAAAAGCTTCAAGCCCTTAAATAGGAAACAGAAAAAACCCTTAAAGAATTACAGGAAAGCACAACTAAAGAGGTGAAGGAATTGAACAAAACTATCCAGGACCTAAAAATGGAAGTAGTAACAATTAAGAAATCACAAAAAGAGACAACTCTGGAGATAGAAATCCTAGGAAAGAAGTCAGGAACCATAGATGCAAGCATCACCAACAGAATACAAGAGATAGAAGAGAGAATCTGAGGGGCAGAAGATGCCATAGAAAACATTGACACAACTGTCAAAGAAAACACAAAATGCAAAATGTTCCTAACCCAAAACATCCAGGAAATCCAGAACACAATGAGAAGACCAAACCAAAGGATAATAGGTAGAGAAGAGAGTGAAGACCTCCAACTTAAAGGGCCAGTAAATATCTTCAACAAAATTATACAAGAAAATTTCCATAACCTAAAGAAAGAGATGCCCATGAACATACAAGAAACCTATAGAACCCCAAATAGACTGGACCAGAAAAAGATTCCTCCTGCCACATAATAGTCAAAACACCAAATGCAAAAACCAAAGAAAGAATATTAAAAGCAATGAGGGAAAAAGGTCAAGTAATATATAAAGGCAGGTCTATCAGAATTACGCCAGACTTCTCACCAGAGAATATGAAAGCCAGAAGATCCTGGGTTGATGTCATACAGACCCTAAGAGAACACAAATGTCAGCCCAGGCTACTATACCCAGCAAAACGCTCAATCACCATAGATGGAGAAACCAAAGTATTCCATGACAAAACTGTGGCCTCCCTCCCCTCTGCTCTGACACTGTTGAAAGGGAAAGAATGCAGTGACAGTCCCTGGGGTGGGGCTGCCCACCTGTGGTGAAAGACAATAGGCTATGAAAGCTGGAGCTCCTCTGGTAGTACTATGTCCAATTTCCAGATGAACCTCCAAACTGATTTCCAGAGTGGTTGTATCAGTTTGCAATCCCACCAGCAATGAAGTAATG
>NC_045030.1:82866790-82905234 GCF_008632895.1 Mastomys coucha | reverse complement strand
AGAAAGCTGGAGCTCTTCTTGAGATCAAAGACTGGTACTCAGTTATCTCCTGCCAGAACTCCCACTTGACATTCCAGCTGTAAACTGAGTTTGCGACATTATGTCTGCTATCTTGTTTATGTTAAAAGATTGATTGTTGTGGTTTCCTTTTTCCTTTTAATATAAACACATTGCACCCTAAGTAAAACACGCCTTGATACATTTTCTTGGTGTCTGTCTCTCTTTGCTCCCCACCCGCTTATTTCCACAGGTCCAGTTCATCTCCAGTCCAGGGCAATCCATTACCATGTAGGATCCGCAGGTGGACACTACACAAAACCAAATTTACACAATATATTTCCACAAATCCAGCCTTTCAAAGGGTAATAAATGGAAAACTCCAACACAAGGAGCAAAACTATGTCCTAGAAAAAGCAAAAAAAGTTATTTTCCAACAAAAGTAAAAGATATTCACATGAACAGAGTTCCAACTCTAACAACAAAAATAGCAGAAGGCAACAATTAATTTTCCTTAGTATCTATTAACATCAGTGGACTCAATTCCCCAATAAAAAGACATAGACTATAATATTGGGTACATAAACAGGACCCAACATTTCGTTACATACAGGAAACCTACTTCAGTGTCAAAGACAGACACTACTTCACAATAAAAGGCTGGAAAACAATTTTCCAAGCTAATGGTCCTAAGAAAAAAGCTGGAGTAGCCATTCTAAAATTGAATAAAATTGACTTTTACTCTAAAGTGATCAAAAAAGATAAGGAGGGACACTTCATATTCATTAAAGGTATGATTTACCAAGAGAAACTTTCAATTCTGAACCTCTATGCTCCAAATGCAAGGCCATCTACATTTATACAAGAAACTTTACTAAAACTCAAAGCACACATTGCAGAACACAATAATAGTGAGAGATTTCAACACCCCACTCTCTGCAATGGACACATTATAGAAAAAGAAAATAAACAAAGATACAATGAGACTAACAGAAGTTATGAAACAGATGGATTTACCAGATAGCTATAGAACTTTTTATCCTAAAACAAAAGGATATACCTTCTTCTCAGTACCACATGGTACCTTCTCCAAAATTGACCATATAATTCGCCACAAATCAGGTCTCAACAGACACAAGAAGAATGAAATAATTCCTTCTATCCTATCAGATCACCATGAACTAAGGCTGCTCCTCAATAACAACATAAACAATAGAAGGCCTACATACATGTGGAAGCTTAACAATACTCAATGATAACTTGGTCAAGGAAGAAATAAAGAATGAAATTAAAGAAATTCTAGTATTTAATGAAAATGAAGCCACAACATACCCAAACTTATAGGACACAATGAAAGCAGTCCTAAGGGGAAAACTCATAGGTTTAAGTGCATCCAAAAAGAAACTGGAGAGAGCATACACAAGTGACAACACATCTGAAAGCTCTAGAACAAAAAGAAGCAAATTCACCCAAGAGGAGTCAAAGGCAGGAAATAATCAAACTCAGGGCTAAAGGCAACCAAATAAAAACAAAAAGAACTATACAAAGAATCAACCAAACCAGGAGCTGGTTCTTTGAGAAAATCAACAAAATAGATAAACCCTTAGCCAGACTAACTAGTGGGCACAGAGAAATTATCCTAATTAACAAGATCAGAAATGAAAAGGGATACATAACAACAGACACTGAGGAAATCCAAAAAATCATGAGATCCTACGACAAAAGACTATACTCAACAAAACCGGAAAACCTGGATGGAATGGACAATTTTCTAGACAGATACCAGGTACCAAACTTCAATCAAGATCAGATCAATGATATAAACAGTCCCATATCTGCCAATGAAATAGAAACAGTCATTAATTCTCTCCCAACCAAAAAGAGCCCAGGACCAGTTGGGTTTCTTGAAGAATTTTATCAGACCTTCAAAGAAGGCCTAATACCAATACTCCTCAAACTATTCCACAAAACAGAAACAGAACACAAAATAGAAACACAAAATACTCTACCAAACTCGTTCTTTGTAGGCACAATTACTCTTATAACTAAACCACACAAAGACCTAACAAAGAAAGAAAACTTCAGACCAATTTCCCTTCTGAATATTGGTGCAAAAATACTCAATAAAATTCTTACAAACTGAATCCAAGAACACATCAAAATAATCATCCATCATGATCAAGTAGGCTTCATCCCAGGGATGCAGGGATGGTTCAATATTCAGAAATCCATCAACATAATTCACTGTATAAACAAACTCAAAGAAAAAACAACATATGATCATCTCATTAGATGCTGAGAAAGCTTTTGACAATATCCAACATCCCTTCATGATAAAAGTCTTGGAAAGATCGGGAATTCAAGGCCCATGCTTAAACATAGTAAAAGAAATATATAGCAAACCAGTAGCTAACATCAAAATAAATGGAGAGAAACTTGAAGCAATCCCACTAAAATCAGGGACTAGACAAGGCTGCCACTCTCTCCTTACCTATTCAATATTGTACTTGAAGTCCTAGCCAGAGCAACTAGACAACAAAATTAGATCAAATGAATATGAATTGGAAAGGAAGAAGTCAAATTATCACTATTTGCCGATGATATGATAATATACTTAAGTGACCCCAAAAATTCCACCAAAGAGTACACATGGTAGGACTCATGGCTCCAGCTGCATATGTATAGCAGAGGATGGCCAAGTCAGTCATTAATGGGAGGAGAGACCCTTAGTCCTGTAAAGCTCTATGCCCCAGTGTAGGGGAATGCCTGGGCCAGTAAGCAAGATGGGGTGGGGTGGTGAGCAGGGGGAGGGGAAAGGAAACAGGGGTTTGTTTTAGTTTTTGTTATTTTATTTTATTTTATTTTTTAAATTTTTTTTGGAGTGGAACCTGGGAAAGTAGACATTGTAATTAAAGAAAACATCTAATAAAAAATTTTTAAAAGCCATTTTCTGTATAGGCAATTGAGGCTGAGTTAAGGTATAAAACCAAGTAAAGTGAGCAATTGTAGCCAAAGGATTGATGTTTTTCAAGCCAAAGGTGTTTTTACAGCCAAAGGATTGAAGGATTTGAAGCCAAAGGTTTGAAGGATTGTAGCAGGAGGAATGGTGGACTGAATTTTTCTAGAATTTTGCAAAAATTTCTGGTTTTACTGATCAAGATTCTTGTTAAAAGCAGGCCAGCATAATTAGGTATCATCTGGAAATAATTACACCAGCTATCAAAGACAGTTATCTAAAATGGGTAGAGGATTCTGGCTAAGCTTACTTGATAGGCTTCATGTGAAAATTGAATATAGTGAAGATGGACACAAAAACCCAAAACAATTGACCTCATGATGATTCAGAGTAACTTGCTCAATGTTTAATCCACAGGAATTTTTTGTTACACATCAAAAAAATATATATAAGGATTACAAGTTAGTGTAAAAGTGATTGCTATTGGTAATTAGGAAAATTAAGATTATTATTCATCTATTAAATTCACAAAAGTACCTCTGCATAATACCTATAAAATATAAAATATATGAAAACACAGTTTTTGAATGAATGTTAAATGTCACAGACACTTTTGAAAATAAGTGGATATTAGCTAAGGTAAAGTGGCCTGTTACTTTGCTTGAAAAGGAATATGTATCACTATGTAAATAGGATAGGGTGGATGCATTGCTAAGCTATCCCTGAAATTACCTGTTTTTCAATGACTAAGAATTAAGAGCCTATCTAGACTAAAAAGAAATACCATCTCACAACTACCCAACCTAAGAAAAAAAGTAAAAAAAAGTATTTAATAACTCTAAGGTATTTAGAAAATGCCCTAAACCTTAAAAATTACTCAACCTTCTTCTAAAATAACCAAATACTATATCAATAGAAAATACATAAAATGAACCCTTATAAGACCATACTATAATGAGATGTGTGGGGATTCTATTAAGCTTTTTCATGCTTATTTTAGAAAGTAAATAGAATTTTAAATCAATTACTACAGCAATATCTACATATCAAAAGATTTACATTACCTAATTATGTATGATAGCAGCTTCTTAATATGTACAAATACATATACAAGTTCAAAATGTTTAAAATGAGTGATTTGGATGAAATAAAAGAAAATTCCTCCATAGGTTTATATATTTGAGTACTTGGTTCCCAGATGATGGCTGAGAAGGATTAAGAGGCATATCCTTGTTGAATGAGATATGCAACTAGGAGCAGGCTTTGAGTTTTAAAACTTGGCGCCAATTCCAGTGTGCTGCTTTCTGCTAGTAAATTGAGTTTTAAACTTGTAGTTGCTCCAGTTGTCATGTCTTTGCCCTGCCATCACGGACTCTAACTCTCTGAAATTGTAAGCCTAATTAAACATTTTCTTTTAAAAGTTACCTTCATCATGTTGTTTTACCACAGCATTGGAAAGAGCATCTAATATTCTCTATAATTGTGGAGAACAATACTCCAACTAGACACTACATGACAGCAAATGAAAAACTGCAGAAGCAGGAATGATTTATCCCTTGTTGAGTTGTTGCCCAGTGGGGTTCCACAGACTGTCAAACATTACAGGTTTTTGTCATTATTCTTGATTACTGTCTAGAACTTTGCAGTAGATCCTACTGCTGAAAGTATACCATAAGTGAAACGTAACATGGAGAAATCAAGTTGGTACTAACCTGGAACTTCAAGCCTAATGGTGAGCAGTAAGTGAAATGCACAATACTGGAGTCTTACCCAAGTGTTAATCCTATGAGCTTTAATGTACTAGATATGCCTATTAGTACAGTAGTGGCATGAAAGTTTGGAACATAACTACTCACTTTTTGATTAGATTTAAGTCTGCAACATTAAACAGAAACCATACATGCCACTGTACTTTGAGGTAAAAACCTGTTACTAGAGAGGCCTAGACCCAAGGGAAGAATCTACCACTACTATTCTACTAAAATGGCATAGTATTAAAAACCATGCTAGTGATTTGTTATTGTATCAATAATACATTAATGCATCTTTTAAACCACACCAGGGAAGCTTCCTTATGTACTAAATAGTAGTTAAAACAGAGAACTATAGCTGGTCACCATTCAGAAAATATGAGACTAGAATGCTTAGTCCTAAATTAGACATTTATATTGTACCTTTCTCATCAAGGCCCATAAATAACTGTAGAAAAGGAGGAGGGGTAGAAAGATTTTAAGAGCATGGGGTGGTATATGACTATGAGGAAACTATATTCTAGACACAAAGCCACTTGCATATTTAAGTTCACAGTGATTGTGACAGCATGAAGAAGGCCTGCCCAAGTTCAAACCAGACAAAAATTACAATATAGACAGAAAATGGGTTTGAGAAGTTATTGGCAATAGATAGCTCCTGAGAGAGGGAGAGTCATTTTCTTGAAATGTATGATCCCTGGTAAATCAATCATACTCCAAAACAGTCCCCATATCCAACAGTGTTTAAGCAGCACAAATTGGACTCCATGGGTTTAAAACAAGATGTAAACATTAGGGGGTGGGAAAGGGAGATGCTATCTAGGAGGAGTTGGGTAAATGGAATGAATATGATCAAAATAGATTGTGAAATATTATCAAATGGTTGATACAAATATTATTAAAGTGAATAAACATGAAGAGAAAATTAGTGAGTACTAAAATGCTTAGTATCATTATAAATCAGAGAGATGAAAATTAAAACAGTGATAATTTTAGTATTAACTTTTTGAGGAATCTCCACACAATAATTCTACTTCTACCAGCTTACATACCCACCAATGGTGAATAAAATTATCCTTTTCCCCACATCCTTGTATCTGTTGTAATTTGATTTCTTGATGACAGCAATTCTTATTAAGATGACATGAAATCTCAAAATATCTTTAATTTCTACTTTTCTGATGGTTAATAATGTTGAACAGTTTTTCAAACATTCATTGGCTTTATCTCTTCTCTTGAGAATTCTCTGCTCATATCTCATCATTCTTTTACTATGGTTCTTTGTTTATTTGATTTTTTTTGTCTTTTGAGTTATTTGTGTATTCTACAATTTTGTTCCAAGGTATTAAATCCATTTGTAGTTGATTTTTGTGAACAGTGAAAAGATGGATAGTTATACAGGCATGCCTTTTCCCTAAGAACATTTGTTCAAGATTTTTTTCTTTCTTCCAATGTGTCTACCTTAAAACTATAGTTGTTATGCTGTAGTGGAAGGCCACACATCTCAGAATGTACAGGAAGCTCAGGCTGGACTTGACTGCTTTTTAAAAGATGACATAAAGTTGAGTACATAGGAAAGAGATTTAATGTTAGTTATTAGGGGAAGCGAGTGAATATAATCAAAACACAAGAACTAATAAAATGGCAAGAAAGCAGGTGGTTGTGATTGCTTAGGCTTAAGCCTGAATTTTCAATTCTATTCCATGGATGTAAGTGTTAGTTTTTGTGCTGGTACTATTCATTTTTATTATATGTAATATACACCCTGAGACTGGCTATGGAAATCCCTCCAGTATTGTTCTTTTTATTGATAGCTCCCTTAACTATTTGGAATCTTTTGAGTTCCCATATGCATTTTAGAACTCTTTCAATTTTTGTAAAAAAAAATTTGATTTTCATTGAGATTCCAAAGAAACTGTAAATTGCTTTTGATAGGATGAGCATTTGCCAAATATTTATTCTGCCAATCTGTAATAGATGAGAGGTTTTTACATTTTCTAGTTTTCTAGTTTTCTTCAGAGTTTAGAAATTTCCATTGCAGAATAGTTTTACTCCAATGTTTTTAAATAGTGAGTCTTCAGTGATAAATAATGTTTATATTATCATCTCCAATGCTCTGGAAACATAGGATGGAAGCAGAAACATAATAACCAGCAAACATTGAAAGGGGCTGTCAACTTCTGGGAAATGCAGAGCCATGACGATAATGAACTCACAGCAACTATGGCTGATTCCCTTAAGGATGAACAAGGATAGGTTCATCAACACCTGGGCAAGGATAGAGGAGGGTCTAAGAGAGTCCTTACCTTAATGCAGAACTATTTTCTACTAATAGATTCAATCCATCAGAAAGATATTATTATTGTATTAGTTCATTCAGAAAGGAGAACCTGCATTCAGATTCACTGGGTCCCAATGGTAGCCACAATTCCAAGATCACACAGATGGCCTTCATTAAGTAAGTTAAGTGGGTGAGTCATACAACAGAACCAAATGTGGTTGTGGTGGTTTTAATATGACTAGTACACAGGAAGTGATGCTATTAGGAGGTATGGCCTTGTTGAAGTAGGTGTGACCTTGCTGGAGGAAGTTCATCACTATGGGGGTGGGCTTTGAGATTCTATGCTCAAGCTCCACCCAATGTGGAAGAGATCCTCCTCTTGGCTACCTGCAGAAGAGAGTCTCCACCTTGCTGTCCTAAGATCAGATGGAGAACTCTCTGTTCCTTCTCCAGCACTATGTCTGCCTGGATGCTGCCATGCTTCCTACCATGATGATAATAGACTGAACGTCTGACAATATAAGCCTTTATAATATTTGCCTTGGTCATGGTGTCTCTTCACAGCAGTGCAACCCTAAGTAAGACAACCATGAATCGGACAAAAGAATAGGTGAAGGGAATTATAAGGGAGAGAGGAATACAAGAGATGATAGGGGGACAGAGAAACTAGAATGCATTATGTTTGTTTGTGAAAATTTTAATTTATTAACTTAATTTTAAAGCATAGTGGTACAACTACTCTGTAAAACTGAAAATCATTTTTAAAATTTAATTCACATAAAATCAGAAATACTTTGAGTCCAGTATTAAGTTCAGTTAAGCATATACTAGCTTTTTAAATTAATAATTCTACTCCTTGATCTTTATCTAAGCAAAAAATTAAATGTTTGCATACATAGACTAGGATGACAATAATATAGTAGTTTTATTCAAACCAATAAAATGTTAGGAATAGTAAATAATTTGAGTTATATAATACATAAACTGTGGAATATTTGTATAAATAAATAATATTTACAGATAAAGATAATGAACTATTTATACATACACATATGCAATTCTCAAACATAATTGATGAAAAATTGGCAGATACCAAACACTGCATATTTTATAATTCTTTCATAAAATGAAAAGTAATAAATACATATGTGTAAGTGTTTCTCCAGTAGGATATAGAGATCATTAGACATACATCCACAATTGCTATAGCTGGGTTGTATTGTAGTTTTACATTTAGGTTTTGTTTGTTTGTTTGCTTGCTTGCTTATTGAGACATGGTCTCACTATGTCACACTTGCTGTCCTGGAACTTACTATCAAACTTGCCTCAAACTCACAGAGATTCACCTAATTCTACTTTCCTAATGCTGGGATTAAACAACATGTGCCATCATGCCCAGCCTTTTAGTGTTTTGAGAAACCATCACACTGATTTTTGTGGTGGCTTCACTATGGTGGATTATTACTATTCTTTACAAACACACTCACTAGCACTTCTTAAATTTTTTGTATTTTGCTATTGTTATTTTTATAGTGGCCATTCTGGCTGTGGTGAGATAAAATCTAAAGGTAGTTTTAATTTGTTTTATTTTCCAGATGGTTGAATACATAAAAAAATTAGATCATTGACTCATTTATTGACTGTCAGCTTTGAGTTTTTTTTTTTTCTTTTAAGTATGTTTTAGTTTTGTAGGAATTTATATATTTTAGATATTGTGAGTGAATTGGTCATTTCTTTCTTTACAAACAGGTGTATGGCCATATGTCAGCAACCCCCCATGTCTCCTTACCCTCTTGAAACCTCTTTGTTATTTCCTTATTAGATAGGCTTATTTGGTTAGGTATCAACTACTTCCTTGAACTCCTAAAATGCTTAAATATTTAAATATTGCTAATTCTGCATGCTCCCTCTGTTCTCTCTCTCTTTGTTTTTGAGCTTCTTTCTAATTTAGTCAATTGGGAGTTGACTGTAGGCTGAACTCCAGCCAATGGGGAGCATTCAAATACCTGCTGTAAGGATTATGGTAGACACCATCTAAGCCATGTGTACTTCTATTCACTAACTTGGCAGCATATTTTTTTCTAACAAGAAATGCTGTGTCAGGTTACTTTATTTTTGTTCATGTGTGGTTTTGTACAACACTGAGATCAGTATTTCCTGAGAATATTAACCCTTTTTTTGTAATACAGTTGGCAAATTTTGTCTTCAATTCTACAGACTACCTGTTGTCTCTGCTAATAGTTTATTTTGTTATGCAGAAGCCAATTAATTTAATGTAATCCTATTTGTCAATTCTTGAGGCTATTTCCTATACTATTAGACATCAGTTTAGAAATATATTGCCTATACTCATGTCATAAAGTGCTTTCCCCATGTTTTTCTGTAATAACTTTTCAATTTTAAAACAATTTTTGATAAAAGGTATTTAAGTCTACTCATGCAAAGGGAAAGTCATCAAATACACAAGACTTTTAAATCTACTTTGCAGTACAAAATTTTATAGCCTACATTTTTGAAACCTTAATGCAAACAGCCTGTTCTTTGGCTTTCTTAATAAAAGTCATTCAAGGTTACCAAAGCGAAGGTATTGATCCTACAGTCAAGACAAGCTTTTAATCAAAATGTGCAAAAACCACAATGTTACTATTATTATAATGTAAGTTATAATTTATTTATGAAAAATCATATAATTTATTTTATCCAGAGATATTGCAAAATAGGGCAGTAAAATTATCAAATAAATATTCCTTAAGTTACCTTCTGATTTGTAGTATTGATAATTATAAGAGAAAAAATTCCTTGAAATGCATTAGTTGTTTAAATAAAATTAATTCAACCTTACTTTTAAATTACTTAGAGTAGAATTACCCCATTCTTCTGAATTTGACATCTCTTAAAAGATATTTGATAATATGCAATATGGTTGTATCTGTAGCTGAAATTCACTACACTCAACTATTTGTGGCACTTTAGTACCTGAGACTTCAGTTCTCTTAACTTTATATGGTCAGCAATGACATCACTAATTTTTAGCTTGGCATGTTACTGAAAATTTAAGGGTGGATGCTCTGTTTTTGAGGGTTTTTTTCTAGAGGGGTTCTAATTTTAATATTAATTAAATTTTAACTCTACATTTATTATAACAAATCACAACAAGGTAAACGTATGGGGAAACTTAGATGTCTGTAGCTTTCAGAAATTGGTCAATCTGTTTTTAGGCTAAGTGAATTTTTTTATCAGTGATTCAGCATATATCTAGTGTTTGAAGACACATTCCACAAATTAAAACGGCGTTTTATTTATTTTTGGAGCAAGGAAAGAAACACAATTAAAAAAATATTTCTAAACATTATATATAGTGTTTTCAATATAAATGTTGAGTTTCTGCATTTTATAAACCACTTTGTATATAGACTCCAATATATATTCACTTCTTGTTTCTTCATATACTAAATGCCATGAACTGGTATTAAATGCTCATGTATAGCAAATAAGATCTAATAAGTGATATTGGAATACATTTAAAAAATGGAAAAAAGTTGATTATACATTTTCCCATTATAGGTATCTATTCCATCTCTAGTGCCATAGAATGTTCTGGTTCACTGATAGAATTGAAGTGTAGATTTTAGCTTGTTTATTCTCATCCAGAAGAAATAATGTGGTATAAATTAAGATATTGAGAATAAATTATATTCCATATTTTGGCAAGAAATTTCTTTAATTCAGAGCAATAAGTTACTCTAAATAGGGCATTTCAGAAATTGTTGAAAAATCTATAGTAATCTCAAAGTAAAAGTCATTAAATATGTTTATGAAGCTGTAGTCAGCATCTCAAACAGCTATTTTAATCGTTAAAATTCTATAAGAGTATGATGTAATGGCATATGATTTTAACAGTTATAAGCCAAGAACTAATAGGAGATAATATTATAAAATCTTTGCTTTCAGGAATTAAATTATATGGCTATTTCTCAGAAAGTTAGAAATTGATCTACCTCAAGACTCAGCTATACCACACCTGAGCATATACCCAAAGGACACTCCTTCCTATCACAAGAATATTTGTTCAACCATATTTATAACAACTTCATTCATATTAGCCAGAAACTAGAAACAACCTAGATGTCTTTCAATCAAATAATGGAATACAAAATGTAGTTCATTTACACAATGGGATACTACTCAGCTATTAAAACATACTGAATTTTGCAGGCAAATTGTAACTAGAAAAAAAATCCTCCTGAGTGAGGTAACACAGACCCAGAAAGACAAACATGGTATATATTCACTCATAAATGGATGTTAGCTATAAAATGAAAGACAAGCATGTTATATAGTCCACAGACCCAGGGAGGACAAATAATGAGGGTCTAAGGAGGGAATGCAAGGATCTACTTGGAAAAACAAAATAGAATAGATATAGCAGGTTAACTAGGGGTGGGGGTGTGTTTGAGAACAGTAGAAATCAGGTGGAGCAGAGAGATAGAGAAAATATTGGGAGAAACAACTGGAATTCGGAGACATTTTAGGGGCATGTGAAAACCTAGTGCAACGGAAACTCCATGGAATCTACAAGAGTAACATTCACAAAGACTTCTAGTAATGGGGGATATTGCCAATCTTTGGTAACCTGGAAAGGCCTCAAGTGAGGGGATTTGGACACCAACCCAGCCATAAAACACTTAATCTACAGTTGGTCCTGATTGAAGAGTGTCCTGGAATCATAGCTTAGCAGAATGTCATTTAAGAGATCAGAGAAACATCATCTAACAACTGATAGGAGCAGATGTTGAATGCCATAGACTATCATTAGACTGAGCTTGAGAGGTCCTGCTGAGGAGGGGAGAGGAAAGATTAGCTAAACTAGAGAGGTCAGAGACACACTATAGGAACAAACCCCACAGAATCAGCTGACTTGGACTGATGGGAATTTGAGAGACCAGGGAGCCTGCAAGGATCTGACCTAGCTCATCTACATATATGTTATAGCTTGATGTTCTTATGGAAATCATAACAGTGGGTGTAGGGTCTGTCCCTTACTCTTTGCCTACTTGAGGGACTCTTTTTTCCCCTCTTGGGTTGCCTTACCCAGCCTTGAAGTGATGGTATCTGCCTGGTTTCATTGCTATGCTGTGTTTGTTTGATGTCTCTAGGATGCATGCTTTGTTTTCTGAGGGGAGGCTGGAGCGAGGGAAGGGGAAATCTGGTGGAGAATGGAGGTAGCAGGGTGGAGAGGCTGGAAGAAGGGGAAGGAGATGAAACTGTTGTGAAGAAACTGCAGTCAGGATGTAATAAACGAGAGAATAATAAAAAAAAGACTATGAATCTTTGTATATACAGTAAAAACAGTGCAATTCATGACATAGAGGAGTGATGAATCTGAGTTGAGATGTTTCAGGAAGCATTTGTTGGCACTTACTGGATTGATGGCATGCACAGTTCAAAGTATGTGTACTGTGTTATAAAAGTGCTGCATTCGTGAAGTCACATTGTATAGCAAAACTTCATGCTGCTAGGTACATTTCAGATTTATCACACATTTTAATTTATATTAATTGTTGGTCATTGCATATTCAGAAGCCTTAACTTTTACCAAATTATTCAGTCAATTAGTTATACATATGGCATGTGAACCACAATTTAAGAGGTCTACTCTAAATTATACTAAAGGCTTCCAGGCACCATTAGTATCCACATAAGAAAAGTTCATATTGAAAAGATCAAGTACAAAGAAAGAAAAGCATTAAAGACAGAGATTTCACTGAATTATGAAATTGTTAGGTTTCTCTACTTGGAATGTGCCCAGTTTTAAATCTTCTTTTTATAAATGAAAATGCATTTTCCAGAGTTTATAGAATTTGGATTAAATTTTTTTTAAAATTGTTATTTATTTCTAGTTATATATATATATATATATATATATATATATATATATATAATGTGTGTGTATATATATATATATGTATATATGTGTATGTATTTTACCTGTTGTTCTGTATGTGTATTATGTGTGTACTGATTGATTCTTTCTTTTCAAAAATAATCTACTAAGCAGCATGGAAGTACATCATTATATAAATTCAATTTTTGATTATAATATTTTGTTGTACTGAGTCTTAAAGTAAAATGTGGTAATTATTATCCATGATCATTGCATACATTCCTAACAGCATAAATAAATAAAATATATTTATGCATAGAGTATAATGCAACTGTAAAAGGATTACCATCACACCTCCAGGAATAAAAGTGTCATTGTCAATAGTTCAGAGTCTCCAAATACCTAAATTATGGGAACATCAAGTCAAATCTAAAGACTTGTACATTAAAATATTTCAAAATAACCACAGAGGTAAGCAATCATGGAATAAACTTAACAGCATTAGACCAAAGTATAACAGTTTTTTTAAGTATAAGAATACAAGCAGCAGTCATTTCTATTTTATTTCCACTTTAATTGTTGGATAGAAATTCCAATGGCCACAATTTTTTTCTCTCTTCAGGAATCATGCTCTAATTTCATTCCAGAAAATGAGATAGTGGAACCGAAGGAAAGATATTTTTAAGTGAAAGAAGTAAGAAAAATAATGACTTGTAACTTTTAATAATCACTTAAAGTATTATTAATACAGAAATATTTTTTACCATGTAGTCCTTTCTTTTACAAGTTAGGTAAATGAAAATCAATTATTGTTAAATAGTGAAGGCTTTAGACTACTGTGAAATGATCAGAAGTACAAAAGATAGAAATAGAAATAAAATGCTGAGAATCCTGACGATCTATGTACAGGAAAAACAAGATTATCATAAAAGCCCAAGAGCTGTCTTTGAATGCTGTTGAAAGTACAATAAAACCCTGCTTAATCTGCAAAGCCTCAAATATAGCTCTGTAAGTTACATTTGGGTCAGAATTACAAAGATATTTTAAACTAGATCTATATTATTGCATTCAAGGGTTTAAATGAGATTAAGAATGTGTTCCCTGGTAGATTTTCTGAAGAAAATAATTGTAATAATTATCTGAAGCTGATTTTTAGCTGACAAATCTGTTTACTGAAAATGTAAAAAGTACTTGAATAGACATGAATACAGATCTCAAAGTGAAGTATATTACCATGTAAATATGTCTGCCTTTAAAAATCTGCTTTCTATGAAGATATGGTATAATGAAAGAACGTGTTTCACTTGCCTAGTAGTAACTGCTTGGGGAATAGTTCCCCTTAATCTCAGCCTTTCTGGAACAAGTGTGAAAAATATCAATCATGTTCTGTCCAACTGAAATGAAGAATCTCATGGCATTAGCCACAGTGAGTGGTTAAGCAAGTGATTCAATTCCAGCCAAGAAGTTTCTGAAGCTCTGCAGAAATTTGAAGCTATCTTGCCTAAGGAAATTACATGCCTTTAGAACAACAAAGATATGGAACTGTTTAAAATATCTTTGCCACAACACTAAAATGATCCTTTGACATGTATTTGTACCAAAGACAACTCTGTTCCAGTATATGTTAATTATATTAACCATGTATCAAAACGCTTTTAGAAATGTGCAATTTAACTGTGTTTCTTTTGTTTTCCATACACAAAGCTTTGATGAACAAACTTCTGCATAGATATTCATGCTAGGAAGATTTACTTAAATGAAACCAGACAAAAATATTATTCTAAATAAAGAAACCAATATTTTAATATCAAATGATATCTAATGATAGAAAATGTTCCTGGCTAAATGAATTCCTAGCTAAATGAATTTTTAAGTGAAAGCACAAAGAAATGAATTTTTAAGTGAAAGCACAAAGAAAAGAAAATCAAGTCAATTTAAAAATTTATAGGAGTCATTAATTTTTTTAAATCCATGTGATTATTGAATAAAAGACTAACACCGTGTATATGTTGAAGTTTACATTACAACAGCATTCAGTCTCCAGCTAACTTAATCCTTAGTACATAGCCATGCTGAAAAGACTATTTGCTAAGTTTCCATATGATAATCAGCACTGTCTCTGATTTTTCTGAGCCATGCCAAGATTGTTCATAAATAAATAAATAAAAAACCTTAAAATCTGGCATTAAAAAATACTGTTTACAAAGAACAGTGATTTTCAGTTTGTTCTAGTGTCTTCATCAGCTTATTTTTTCTAGAAAATGATATTCCTAAGTATGAACACTAGTAAATAATGACTCAATGATGGTCCATTAGTTGTGACAAATGTTGTGTACTAATATGTTAATAAGAGAACCTCAGTATGAAATGTACTAAAACTCTGCACTATTTGAAACTTTTTGTAATCTAATCTTATAAAATCAAAGGCTTATTTTAGAATAGAAGGTAACAGGAAGAATAAAGAAAAGAACAAAATAAAATATAAGAAGAATAAATGAAAGAAAATAGGTCACAGGATGCATACATACACTGAAATGCCACATCGATGTGACATAATCAGAAGTAAAAGTGAGGTAAATCATCCTAGATTCCACAGATAATTGAATAAAGATGTATTATGTTACCAAACTGACCTCACCCATGCTTATCTCTCTCTGCCAGTACCTGGAAAAGATAGGTAAGAAATCCCAGAAATTCGGTCTCTAGTGCATACTTCCAAAGCACAGCCAGCACATAGGGAAGACCTGTAAGGGATCCCCAGACGCTCAGTGTCCAGTGCACACTTCAGTTTTCCCATCACCAACATCCACCACAGAGAAGTGTGAAGTCTCTGGATCCTTTGGGAATACTTCTCCTGGTCCTACCCTGCTATCACCTTGCCTAGTCACATAAGAGGTCCTTAATTTCATATCATTAGTATACACTTTCTTATCCAGCCTATGAAGGCAAAAAAATTCCTTCAGCCCTCTACTCCCATCATAATTCCACTGTCATCTAAGTACTAGATCCAGAAAGGTACTTTTCTAGTGTTCTTCCTAACCAGGCATTTATAATCAGAACTTACTCAGTGGCAACTTTCTTCTCTTGGGGTCTAAGGCTTGTGGAACTATAGCAATACTTTCTCCAACCTCCGGTGCACAATATGTCATAGGGAACAAGAGGAAGAAAACCACCTTCACCTGACATAAACACATAATGCTGTGATGTTTCAAGTCATGGGTTCGCCAACTTTGACACACATCCATACACCTTATGAACTTCAACTCTGAAGATCAAGAGACAAATAAAATAAAGCCGGATGCTAACTTATGAGGTCAGAGTGTATGCCAGATACCACAGGATTGAGATCACTTTCAACTACCCATTCCAATAATCAACAGCACTTCTTTCCACAACTAACACTAAACACAGCCAAAGTTTACAAAGTAGAAGAATAACAAGGACCCAAACAAATATTCACTGAACTCAGCTATGCAAGAACATTTTAACAAATTAATTTCAGATGAAAAATAACACAAGCTATGTGAAAAACTGAACAAAATATTTTCTCCAAAACTTAATAACCATAGCAATGTCCACCAATGTCTGTGACTTAGATAAAATTGCAGAAAAAACACTCAAAAGAATGATTATAAACAAATTCAAAGATTTCAAAGAGGACACAAATATACATATGAAAAATTCAAGGAGGATATGAATAATATAAATGAATTTTAAGAAAAGAAAAACACTTGAATGAAATAAGGATGTCAATGTAGGACATGAAGATAGTCTTTAATATAGAGATAGAATTATCAAAGAAAAACTAGACTGAAACAATACTGGATATGAAAACTTCAATAAGCCAAGCAAAAACTAAAGTGGAAAACCTCAACAAAAGAATCGATCATACAGAGACAGAATAGCAGAACTTGCAGATAGATTAGGAGATATAGATTATTCAGTTAAGTAAGTTATTTTTAAATGTGTTAGTTGAAGATATAAGATCTGTACAATACTATGAAAAGATCAAATTTAGAAATTATGAGCATAGAACAAGAGAAAAAAGTCCCATGCCAAAGGCATACATGATATTATCAACAAAAGAAAAGAAGAAAAATTCTTAAATCTGGGGTAAGGATACCCAAAGCACACAGAACAGTAAATAGTCAGAACCAAAAATTGCACAGACATTTGCCATATTATAGTTAAACACTAAAATGACAGACAGAAGATGATATTACATTAATATTACAGTGAAGAAGACACAAGTTTCATGCACACATACACACATCTAATCTTTCAAAATAAAAGATAACATTGAAATGAAAACTTTAAAAGCCAAAAGATCATGATATACTGTACTTCAGGTACCATAAGACCCCAGATAACAGCTCAGGCTATTATACCTAGTAAAAATTTCTATCATAGTGGAAAGAGAAAAAATATTTTCCATGTTAAAAAATTTATGTTTACTGAGCCACAACAATAGAGAATATTAGAGGAAATACTTTGAATGGAGAAGAATGATAAATACACCCAAGATGCTAGAGGAAATAAAACATGTTAAGACATTTGTTAAGAAAATGAAAACTTTAGGCTGGATGCACTGGTGCATGCCTTTAATACCAGCACTTGGGAGGCAGAGACTAGCAGATCTCTGTGAATTAGAGGATAGTCTGGTCTACAGAGTAAGTTCCAGGACAGCCATAGCTACATAATAAGACAGTGAAGAAACAAACAAACACAAATGAAACAAACAAACACAAAAAAACAACAACAAACAAAACAAAAAAGTAAAGGAAATGACTTAAGGCTTATAAAACCATTAGACCCTTTTCTGGGCCTGTCTCAACATAGGTCCTCCTATTGTGGGTGGGGGCAAGTATCAAGATAAGGTTTTTCTTTATAGTTCTGACTGTCCTAGAACTCACTCAGTAGACCAGGCTGGCCTTGAACTCAAGAGATCTGCCTGCATCTGTTTCTAGAATGTTGGGGCTAAAAGAATTAGCCACTACTATAAAAACATTAGAGATTGAAAATCTCCATCTAATATTACCTAACTAGTAAACCATAAAAATTGGGATCAAATAATAATTCTGCAGAATCATGTGACCTTATATTTCTTTTAGGTAATATTCAGATGATGCTAAAATGCATACCATTTCCATATTTAAACAGAATAAAATGATGCATAAGACAGGTGTGCCATTAGAGTTCTAAGCTATGGCTTTTTGCACTTGTAATACATGGCTAGCTTTCTTGTTTTCATTACAGGAACAAAATAAATCAACATATTTTATTCAACTTGTGCATGTTGTTTATGATCAAAACCAGAAGTTCGTGTATGCCAACCAAGGGCTCTGTGGCTGAGCTATGTTCCTGCTCTCATTCAATTTAAAGAACATTAAGTCCCAAAATCCTGCACTCTCAAATTCACTTCATCAGGAAATGAACAACGTTTTGATGATCCTTATATTAGTAAGAACAGGCAAAGAGAAATGAAAGTTTTATTATTTTGAATGTGATAAATGATAATCTAAGAAGCTTAACTCTATAATAATGTATGATAATTAGGTAATTTCAATAGCTTATTGTATTTTTAAATAAATTCTTCTTTTAGCTCTATGGAAAATTACTTACAATTTAAAGAATAATTTTATATAGGTGTCCATTTAATTCAATGTCTATATAGATGAATGGATTGATTTTAACTACTTGGCTATATACTAATCAAGTTAATTTTCTGAGTCATGGTTCACACCATCCCAGTGTAAAACAACTAGTGTCATCTTGAGGCACTCTAAACTCTTAACATATTGCAGGAACAGAAGTAAAAACAGCCTACATAGAGACTCTTGGAACTCCATGGGGGTGACCTTTGCCAAAATGCCCAACATTGGGGAGAAGAAACTCACCTCCAGTAGACAGACTGGACCTCAAGTGGAGGGACTGGGTCACCAACCCACAGTCAAAATTTCTGACAAAGAATTGTTCCTGTCTAAAAGAACTACAGGGACAAAAATGGAGAAGAAACTGAGGGAAGGGTGGTCCAATGACCAGCTTAACTTGGGATCCATCTCCTGGTGGTGGGGGCGCACTGAGGCCTGACACTTTTATGATGTTATGATGTGCTTACAGATGGGAGCCTGGCAGGCTGTCCTCTGAGAGGCTCTACCAGCAACTGACTGGGGCAGACATATATACTTGCACTCAACTATTGGACTGAAGTTGGGACCTATCTGATTAAATTAGGGGAAGGACTGAAGAAACTGAAGGAGAGAGTGGAAGACCAGCAGTCTTAACTAACCCAGACCGCAGCGAGCTCCCAGAAACTGAGCCATCAACTAGGAGCATATACAAGGTTAGTCTAAGGCCCCTGGCAAATACATTGCAAAAGTCTGACTGGTCTAGCCTCAGTGGGAGATGGGCTTAATCCAAGAGAGATGTGAGGCCCTCAGCAACATGAAAAGCCTGACAGGAAGAGAACAACCTCTCAGAGGCAAGAGGGAGGAGGAATGGGAAGAGGTACTGTGGGAGGAGGAATGGGATGAGGAACTGTGGGAGGAGGGACTGGAGGGCAATGACTAGAATGTAAATACATAAATTAATTAAAGAAACAGCCCACATGGTGTTCTGTTTGGTTTTCTTTTTACAAATAAGTTATCCCTTCACATGGTCCAAATATAAATGTTTAATGAATAGCATGAAAATTTTCATCCATGTTTAGTGAGGTTTAAGCAAGTTTTAGGAGCTAATTTTTGTATTTGGCTTTAGTTCACAAGTTTTCATATTTGCTTGAGATGCTTTCTGAGTACTACTATAGCATTTATTTATACCAGCTACATTTCTATTTCTAGGATCTAGTAGCCAAGAAGTAGAATGCTACAGGATTATTGTGGGCAACAGTCCAGGTTTTTCAACTGTCTGCAAAGTGCATAAATTTTATGAGGATAAGGTGCTTACAATTGTCTGTGTGCTGAATGTAAGGTTATGCCCCCAAATTATGTATCTGTCACCACATCATAAAATGCAATTAGAATATAGGTGAAAATAACTAGATTTAAATGTAAAAGACTACATTAAAATTTAAAAACTAAAATTTACTCTCTAAATAACTTAAAATATTAGTTTTCAGTTTCTTCAACCAAAACTGTAGAAAATAATTTCTTATCATATAATATTATAATAGTAATTTAAAATTAGATCATATAAAGTTGCAAATAGATATAATCATCTTATTTGCAAAAATGATAATTTTATCTAGATGAATCAGGTAGTAATACCCATTTATAGAATCTTTGTTATAAGGATTTTGTAATGTTTTGCATGTGGCATATGACAATGTTGGCATCATTATTTCAATTACCCCTTTATATGCACTCTTTTCAATGTACATTTTCAGTTTCGTACCATCAGATTTACCTTTTCCCTTTAGTCTGGGATTGACAATTTGATTTACTTTTTCCAATGGCTTATGTGGATGTGTGTACAAACACAGTCTTAGAATGAGCATATGCCATAGGGGCTAGACTTCTACCACAGGATAGACAAAGAATGAGATCCATGGAGAAATAAAGTCAAAGACAGTATGTCAACATACTTCAGACCACCTTAGGTCTTAGACATTCAACAATCTCAGACCTCTTAATAACTGCCCATGACATTCATAGGTAACTTTTCACCAATCCACAGCTGTAAGCTTAATGTTGTAGACTACTCAGTTTCTTTTGGTGCTCATATTATAGAAGCAATAAATAACAGAAAAAAATTATCTCTACCCATACACACAATGAATCTGTGGGCACTATTACCATCTATATTAGACAAAGAAAGAACAAGACAAGAGAAAAGTTCAGTAAATTGCTCAGAATTACCTTACCAGATAGTAGATAACAGAGGCCTTTTGAAATGAGGAAGTCTAGCTCCAGAATCATTATTCTACCGATTACACTTAAGTAAGTGTCTTTATTCTTCTGAAAAGGAAATTAAATTATTTTTTACATTCCTTGTCAATGTTAGTGTATACAAAAAATAAAACATTATTATGAGACTGGAACTCCTTTTCAGAGATACTATAAAATTCCAACTAATTGTACTCTACATTTCACATAAAATGTAACCTAAACCAAGTGTTAGATTATTCAAGATGCAGAGTTCTTTGATATGCCAGTGACAAAAGGAGAATTGGTAAATGGTGAAATTCCACATGTCACCTCACTTCTGAATTTTTAACAGAGCACTACTATTTGCAAGGCAACTACCAGGTAAACAGAAAAATAAAGCCATGATTCATTTAGCCAATATCGTTAAAAATAGATTATGTTTGTAGTAAATGTAATCTGTAACACAAATCATACAGGCAGAAAACCTGAGGTGGTTAATAAGACACTTCTGCACAATGAACCAAAATAATCTCTGGGAATCCCAATGAAACAGGACATGTCTTCCTGAGCTTCAGGAGGCATGCATATACAAATAGTTCAAAACAGGAAGCTGATTATGCTTTGAGGTTTAGTAAACATATAAAACAAAAACTCTGGAAATGCTAATAGGCATTATGTTTATACACTGTAACTCTATTTACATGGAATAGTGTTGGTAGGCATATATTTTAATATTCAATTTGGATTTTCATGTTTCAATATATTGAAATTTCCAAAGATGATTATCTTCTTGAAAGAATTAACAGTAGTAAAATGATGTACATGTCTACATTAAAGAGCATGAGCCCAGCTGAGCAGGGCATGCCAGGCAAAAGAACTTAACTTGCAGGGCTGCAGGTTATATTATTTTTCTTACAAATAAAGCACAAGCCTTATGCTTTTTTTAAAAAAAAAATGCAATTAAAATACAAAACCAGAAGGAAAGTAATGTGATTTAAAGCCAGAAATGGAAAATATATGCAATAACCCAAAATGCGATTGGATAGAATAGAAAAAATAAGCTTTGGATATTATAGCTGTAATTAAAACAATAAATTGCTAGATTTTATTTAATGGATTCTTTATTTTTTTGCTTATTTATTAATTTAAGAATTGTCACTTAATTGTCTCTTCATATATAAAAAGGATTTGAGTAGAAATGAAACACTCTAATGTTGTTTGTAGGTTCTGTCCATAATCTAGTATTTGGCTTTGAACAAAATAATGAACTCACATAGTAACTTAAAAATTGATTGAATGTCAATGGAACTCAATGTGATCATTTCTTATCAGAGTTTGTCTTATACAAATTTTGCTTTGATAAAACTAACTTTGCTGAATCAGTTTTGAATAGCATTTTTTTTTTTGTTCTTACATCTTAGTTCCATTCTGCCATTATTTTTAAATATTTGAAAAGAAAAGTAGTGGGTTTCTC
This sequence comes from Mastomys coucha, assembly GCF_008632895.1. NCBI lineage: Eukaryota > Metazoa > Chordata > Mammalia > Rodentia > Muridae > Mastomys > Mastomys coucha. The sequence continues at coordinate 82,883,026 of NC_045030.1, read as the reverse complement.
TTGGAACTTTCATATCTGAATATAATGTATTTTTGTCACAACCATATTCTATTACTCTCTCTCATTCTGACTCTTTCTTTTCCCTAATTGTACCTCTTCTACTTTACTTGTTTTGTTTTGTTTTTATTTGATTTATTCTTTGAGAATTTAATACATGAATGCAGTGCATTTTGGTCATATCCATCTCTCTAACATCTCCTATACTCCTCAATGACCCTCTCCAAATTTAATATGTTTTTTTTCTTACCAAAGATTACTGAATCCAGTCAATACTACCCAATTGAGCATAGGTGTAGATTCATCCACTGGGGCATGGTAACTTTTGAGAGATCACATCTCTGAGGAAAGTGAACTACTCTGACTGAGCAGCCATCAGTTTTCAGTAGCTCTTACTTAAGAGCGTGACTTCATATTTCCCTCCCTTCTTCATGCTGGAGTAGTGAGTGGTTTTTTAACTGAACGCCTGAAGCAGCCACTGCTGCTATGACTTCATAAGTAAATGCAATCATGTCAAGAAGATCCCTTTTACAACAGTCCTCCCTGTATTCTAACAAGTTTGTTGCTTCCTTTGTCTTGGTGCTCCCTAAAACTTGGAGTGAGGGGATGATATTGATGTTTTATTTTAGCTGAGCACTCCATGACACTTGTTCTGTCTGCATGTTTATTAGTTATGAAGTTTTGGTTAAAAGGTGCCCAAACCAATAAATATCTTCTCAAATGTAGGGTGAGTGGCACATGAATTGATAAGTACAAAAAATAAGTATTTAGAAGCCATTTTGATGATATATCTATTTAGCAAAACAATAATAGTGTGAAAACCCTTGTTTTTCTTTGCCACTTTTAACACGGCAAAAACTTATTGAGTTCCCTCCTCTGGAATAGGCTACCACCAAATAACAGACACCACAGTGTTGTACCAATGAGCATATATTATGAGGCTTAATGCTATTTTAGCTCCCATAGTTAACAAGTGGATAAGGCTGTTGATTATTTTTTATCTCCTACAAGCATCTTTTGGTATTATTATGAAATCTAAGCAAAAGAGGAAGAACTTCCAGGTCATTACCAGCTTGACTTTTCAATATCCTGTGACCAAAGTATGTTTTGTCTTTAGTAGTAAAATCTTAAGATCACGCACTGGTGAGCAACCAAGAGCAATTGAAATAGTCTATATTGTTAGGGTGCTCTCTGGAATGCCCCTGACCAGTAACACAAAAGAAAGTATTCCATGCCTGCCACTGGCCTTTTTGTTTGATAATCTACTGCTTCTGGAAGAAGAATTATCACCCTCCACATATCTCATTCTATAGGACCTTGAAAGGCAGCCTGGTTCCTGGTTGAGCTAAGGCTAGAAATCCTGGTGACCTTAAAGGGACAGAAGGAATTTCTTTTTTCATCAGGATATGAGCCTCCATCTAATCTCCCATAGAAGGCCTCTGCACTCCAGGCCTCAGCTGTGACCAAGTTCAAGCTCAAGCCAGTTACAGCCAAGCCAAGGACTCTCCTCTTTTCCCTCTCTGCCCAGGGCTAGATCCAGCCTGTGGGGCCCCACTTTCTTGTTAGTTCTTCCACACCTCCTAGTGGCGCCCGAGTGCTCAAGAGCCTGAGAACCAGACAACCACGACCTCCTTGTAGGCCCGGGGACCCCGAGACAGCTCCCGCTGTTCCACACCTCAGACTGTGCTTCTCCAACCCCTGGAATGGTGTTCTGGAGGCTGCTTTCTGACCAGACACCCGTTCATCTACCGCTTGGGGTAAGCCCAGTCAAAACTCCCTCATCCTGCCTCCCCGAGCAGATGAGCCCTATGGCTGTGCATATGCAGCCACATCCTACATCACTCCAATTAGTTCTTTTTAAGAGATTAGGAATCTTATAAATTCGTAGGTTTCCACATGTTTTTTTTTCAAACATGCTTTCCTTGAGCACTCCTCCTCATCCTTATCCTCTCAGTCCCATTTCACTTTCTCCCCAACATTCCATTTCTCTTTTCTTACCACCTGTGGTCTGTTATCTATGTACCATAAGTTATTTCTCTTCCCATCTGCAATGGCTTTCTTTTAGCATTCTAGATTCTATAAGTATTCTGAATTAAATAGAAATCTAAACATTTGAAGTAAGGATCCACATATGAGAGAAAACATGGCAGCATTTGTCTTTCTGGCTTGGGTTACCTCACTCTGAACAATTATTTCCAGCTCCTTTATTTCACCTAAAAATTTATAAATTCATTTTTCTTGACAGCTTAATAATACTTCATTGTTTAAAGGTATCACATTTTGATTATTCATCCACCAGTTGATGGATGGGTAAACCCTTCTATGTCTTGGCTTTTGTGAATAGAGCAGCAATGAACAAGGATGAAGAAGTGTCTCTGTAAGGATCGTGTTATATATAGATACTCCTTTGGATATATGATCTGTGTTTCACTATTTTGTAGGCATTTATTAATCAGATCAAATTGCCAATCAAAATTTAGCACCACATCATCCCTCCATGCAATTTTAGTAAGGTTTTCTTTCCTATTGGCCCACTAAATGTTATAGACATTGGTATCTTAATTAAATTGGTTATGGGCAATAGAAATTTATTTATTTTTTCTTAAATGAAAACATTTAGTAAAACAGTGCAAGTTTATAGTAATATTAGCAAATTTACTTTGAAATCTTAATTTGCTCAATATAAGATAGACTTATAACTACCTTCTCATCCAGTATTATAAGATCCATGAACTCGCAGATAACATCTTTATCAACATCTAGTATCACAGATCTAGTACACAGTTCTGTGTTCATGTTTAGAAACAATACAACTGAATGATGGGCAAATTTCAGTATTTGAAATACTTATGAATCAAAAATGTCTGCAAATCAGTGTGTGTGTGTGTGTGTGTGTGTGTGTGTGTGTGAGAGAGAGAGAGAGAGAGAGAGAGAGAGAGAGAGAGAGAGAGAGAGAATGTGTGTGTGCATGTACGTATGTGCATGAGCATGTGTCTATTTGAATCCAAAGAGAAAGACTAACATCTGGAACACAGGAACAAAGACACAGCTTGAGGGTTGTTCATCATCATGAACATATGTTGTCCTTGCCAGCATTTGGTATTTTGGATGAGTATTTTAGAGAAATTGAGTAGTCTATCTATAATGCTTGCTCCAACAGATTGAATTCATGTTTTTAGCTGATAATAAAAGAAGTCTCTGGACCATGTAAGGGATAGCAGAAGCATAGCTCTGTGCATGGCTATTTTATGCATTAATGCCAATATCAAATATATCACTTTTTCTGCTCTGCTTTGGAAGGAAGGAGGATATTTCTGTCAGTGAGTGAATGGAGGATTACTGACTTGCTGACCTTTCCTCACTGTGATAAAAGATGACTTATTTCCTTTTAACAATACTTCAAAAATGGAAATTGATCTTTTAAATATACAATGTGAGAATGAAGTTTGCAGCCAGCTATTATTCCATAAATAGATGGTAACAGAGGGCACCTTAGGAAAAGGAAAATTGTAGCTTTCTGAGTACTCTCAGCTTACATGTGTTTGTATTTAAAGAACTATAGAGAATGAAGTCTTGACCAGATGTATGAGACTCCAATTTTATTCATGTAGCATTTAAATATAGCATGTAAAATATAGCACATTTAAATGTGCTAAGTTCTAAGTTTGCTGTTTGAAACCATATATCATTTTCTTGATGAAAGAGTTGGGAATGCAAAATGTGTGTTGTTCTGCATTAGTAGATCTAAGCACGTATGGAAACTAGCAACATGTTTGTTTTCCCTTGATCCAGGAAATAAAACAATTGCTTGGTATTTGAAATAAAAATAGATTTGCTGCTCAGGCACAGGAAAGGAGTATGTGAGAGGATAGAACTTTAAATGTGTTGAAGAATCTCCTGAAGGCTGAGGATTTTAAATAAATGAGAAAATTGCACTATTTCATATTATCAAATACAAAAAAAATGGAGTGGTGATATTCCATCATATCATTAAAATATTTCATTAATAAATCCAGGAGAACCCCTTCTAGTAGTCATACCAGTTATATAAATAAAAACACCTTTTTTAATATTTCAAATAATTTTATCTTCTATAGACAACATAAAAAATACCATACACAAAAATGTAGGGATTGTGTGTTATACTAGCAAATGCTCCTGATAACTAACATTATGTTAAGGGCATTTGCTGTCCACATTAAAAAAATACTGACTATAATCCACATTACTCTGTGAAACTTTAAATAATTAGAAGGGAGAAAAAACTCTCAAAGTATATAGATGCCTTTGTCCCTGAATGAAAGCTATGAAGACAACATATAATTTGGTTATTATTTTGTGACAGAGTAAACTGTCATCAATTGAACACTTTTAAGAATTAACTGTCACTTTCCTTAAAAAGTGTTTATGTCACACTTAAACGTGAGATTGAAACACATATTGTATGTGTAATTATTAAAAAAATAATTTACTTTTAGGAAAGCCCAACATCAAACACATATGAGTAATACATACCTTATATAATCCCAGAATAAGTTATATGACAAATATGCCATAACTTAGGTCCTTGCAATGTGTTCAGTTTCCTGGTGTTTTCTATATTTTTTTTCATGTGTCCATAAGGAAAATTCAACTACCGTTGAGTTAAATTTTTAAATCAACCATGTAGTTCCACATCCAAGGTGGGAGGATAAATAGAATCTTTCATAATACACAATAGCAAGACTGGTACGACATGTTTGATTCTATGTGGGTTCAAGTCTACTGAGCCAAAGTAGCATTACTACAATATTTCAGTGAAGATAAAGGAAACCTCAGTTGATAGAGATCACTAGACAAGCTAGGATCAGATGGAAAATGTGTTAAGAAATGTTCATATATTTTGTAATTTCTTTTCGGAATCTTAACATGACCTGAATATCAACCCTCCCACTAAAAGTATCATTGTAAAGATTTCCTTATGTCCAACTAGATTTAGTTCACCAAAATTGAAAATTATTGGAAAGACATAAGTGTTTCATGAAACATAAGATAGCTTTATAATATGGTGACTCTTTCTAGGTTCTACTTGTTCACTACTCTTCTCTATTTATTTCTTTCCTTTATTTTCTTAGTTTGTTTTACTAATATCTGGATACACCCTATATCCCATAGTCTTTGCCTTTTATTACTAGCTACATCCAGAGACCAATTCCAAATTAATGGGCGAGAGAAACAGAGGAGGATAGCTTAAGGCAGGAAGCATCTGTTTCAATTATCTCTTACCAGGGTGGAGCATCATTTGATGAAAATATGGTTGCTTGCCAAGTCTTCTATTGTTCATAGAGAAATCATTATGGGTCGACCATAAATTTGAAAATCAATCAATTACATCAAGTGTTTTGATTTGAACTCTCACACCCACACAGCCTTATAGCATACAATTATGACCAAATGACAACCCTTGGAAGGGCCAACTGTTCGATATCTCTTTCCTATAGACTAGTTTCCACAGCCCTTACTTTTGACTTCAATATTGTATTTTCACAGATTGCAAACCATTTACAAAGTATTCCATCTCCAAGATGGATATTGTGAAATAATTCTAAGTGTATGTTTGGAATGTGTACTTATTTATCCTTATGAATCAAAAGTTGGCTAACTTAGTCGGTGTTTATTACATTTGTTTTCTCCATCCATCCAAACATCATGAAAGTCAGTCAACACTAAGTGAAGCTACACAGTGTTTCAGGTTTAATGAGGTACATAGATGGCTTACCTGTTGCTTCCATCTAATCTGATGCATTTCTGGTTTAAGACAGCATACAATCACTGGCAGCAGCTTACTCTACTTTGAATCATACTGGAATTTCCTAAAACTGAAACGTCTGGCTCTATATGTTCTGATATTCATTGACTTCCTGAGATGGTTACAAAAATATTTCATGAAAGCTTAGCAAGTGGGGGAATGTAATTTAAAGAATTCAATATTGGGAAAGTTTACTAGAAAGATATATGCAAATGACTGAGATTTATTCAGTAACATCTGAGTGATAGATTTTTTTCAAAAATTTTCATTTTAATGAAGCATTTAAGTGCTTGCTGACAGAAGCCTTGTATTGCTGTTCCTTGAGGTTCTGCCAGCACCTTACTAATACAGATGCAGATACTCACTACCTACCATCAGACTGAGCCCAGGAACCCCAAAGGAAGAGCTAGGAGAAGGATTGAAGGAGCTAAAGGGGATGACAACCCAATATGAACAACAATATCAACTAATCGGGCCACCCATAGCTCCCAGGGACTAAACCACCAACCAAAAAGTAAACATGGAGGTACCCATGGCTCAAGTTGCTATGTAGTAGAGGATTGCCTTGTCTGACGTGAATGGGAGGGGAGGTTCTTGGTCCTGTGGAGATTTGATGCCCCATCATAGGGGGATGCTAGAGCTGTGAGGCAGGAGTGGGTGAGTGGGTGGAGGAGCACCCTCATATAGGCAAGGAGAGGGGTAGAGAGGGATGGGATGGGGGCTGTATGGAGGGGAAACCAGGAAGCAGGATAACCTTTTAAATGTAAATGAATAAAATGGTTAATAAAAAATAAATAAAGTAAAGTGAAAAAAGACAAATAAACATTATGATTAAATTTAAAAAAATTACCAAGTCTTCATTCAGAAAATATAACTGGAAACTGCATAGGTAAATTTATTTCTTCTTAGAGATTTCTACACCTTGTCATATTTATGCCAAATTTATTCCAGTGGTCAAAATTCATAGCATGGAGTCATACAGAAACATATTTTTTCAAGACCACATGACAAAATATTTATTACACATTTTTTGTTTGATATTCTACATGCCTAGAATCAACACAATGATAGTAAATATTTAAAAGGAAGAACCATCTTAAGGTTGATAACAAGATAGTATATGCTTTATAGTAGAAGTTTTCCCACTACCACAGAGGACAAGCAAAAAAGAAGCTTACTCTGCAAAATGTTGTGAAGAAGCCTATGTAGGAAATTTATTAGCATTATACCATAATCTGCCTTTTTAGTTAACATATAATCAAAACTAGCAAGATAGTACTGCTACTCCATTTAACCCTAACAATTTAGCTTCCCATTCGTAATAAACTTAAGACAATGCTCAGATTCAAACAGGTTTGCTTTTCTGTTGTTTTGTTTTACTTGTGAGCTATCTTATTTAATATTTAAATGCATTCTATGAGTTATTGATATTTCTTGTGAGGATAAATTCAAAGCAAACGGACAGGTACCATCTTATACATGAAATGTTCTTACTTTATTGTCATGTCTGGTTTTGTCTTACCTACAGGGTAATATCCCCTTAGGTCACCAACAGATGCATCACTCATGTAAAAATTCACCCACTCACACACCCACAAACATACCCACACCCACCCCCCCACACACACACACTTCATAAATGCTTGACATGTAGATTGAAGTATTCCAGGTTCCCTGTGGTTTGATGACATGATTTTCCAGTACTTGTTTCTAACTTTTTTCATGGCCATTCTATGAAGTCAATTCAACTTGGAAATAATTGCCTGCCAAAATTGAGTTTTTCTGGTGAACTATTCAACACAGCCTTACTTTGACAAAGACTATTTTTTTGTGTGTTGTTAATCTTGGCTTAGTAACACCACATTTTATCCTTTCCACTTGAATAGTTCAGCTGCTGTTTTCTTAACTAAACTTTACAGCTCTGACACCTATTTCTGGAAAATAAATGTGAGTCACCTACCTGGTGAAGATGAAAATAGAATTTTCCAAGTGTATGTACTTATTCTAATTTCCACATGAATGAGGGTTCATCTTAGACACTAGATGAAACAACACCATTGCCCAGGGTAAAGTTTACTCATAGTTAAACAATACCCAACTTGTATATATTAGAAAAATTCTACCATTTAATTGCAAAGAATTTAATTATTCAGTCCGGCTTTAGAGGTAATGTTGCTATAATAGAATTCCAAAACTTGATATAACTTAAATCATTCAAATAAATTAGTCTTCCTGTAAAAATATTGCTAAGCCCACAATTCTAATTGCCATTTACACTTCCCATCTTATCTCATTTGAAACTGTAACAATTAACAATAAGTCCTAACATGAAAATTTGATAACCTCTTAAGGGACTTTGTCTGCAGGATACACAATTTTGCCATCAATTATTTCCTAAACAAAATAACTGATACTATGGAAATAGAACACTGTTGATAGTACGGGCTTGACTTAATTAAGTTGACTGCTCATATCATACGGTCATTATGAAAAATAAATTGAAATTGCTCTCCTTTTTTATGTTCACAATGAAACCCCTGAATTTAAAGTATTTTTCCTTGTTACATCCTATTAAGTTATGTTTCCATGTTTGCAAATTCAGAGAAACTAGGTCATGAGTAATTACCAAGCTAGATGTGTTTAGAAAGGTGATTTTTTCTCATGTGAATTTTCAGTGAAATCAGTAAGCATTTATATTGAAAATATAATGCAGTAAGTCGATGATCCCAGTTCTCTAAAAAGGAAAACCATTCAAATAGAAAGACTAAGAAAAATGTGAAAATTTATTAAATACATGTATTTGAGTTTGTGATGAGAAATACATTAGTTTTCTTAGCAGAAAAAAAGTATAAAACCCTCAAATTTGAAGATTCATGCAATTTGACAAAAACATCTTTGTGATAAATACATTTATATTCAAACATGTGTTTTGAAAAAATTTGCTCAATTGAATGGTTCTACTTATATCTTCAGACAAATTTTCTGGTAAACATGTAAGTGAATTCTACTGAATGTCTAATTGAAATTGCTTTCAACATATACTATTTATACATAAAAAAAGCTAGTGGTCAATTTCTATTTGAATTTTATGATTTTTTTCCATAAAAGTGTGTATAAGTATATTTACATGTCCCCAATGCATATAGGAGGCAGCTCTTTAATAGAGAGCATCAAACAAGTCTGTTTTAATGCAATATGCAAACACTGAAATTTACACAAAAAGATATCTCCATAGGGTAGGAAAAGGTGATGTGTTGCATCTCCCATATGTACATTTTAATGGAAACACTTTCAAAACAAATAGACAATATTCCCCGATATTATCCGACTCTCCATTTGACTCACTTGCAGAGGATAAGAACGACCATAGATGAAAATATAAGAAAAATATTTTTTAAGTTATTATTATTCTTTAATCTTTATTACAATGCAGTTGTTATCTCCCTCCTGGTCTGTCCTTTGACAGTTTCTAATCCCATTTCTCCTCACCTGTCTCCAAATGGATGTTCCCACCCTTACCCCAAGTAAGAAATATTAAAACTGTATTTTTTGGGGGCAGAGGGTGTAAGCTGGTGGTAGAGTGCTTGCCTAGCTTGTGTAGGATCAATCGATAGCATAGCAAAAATGAAAACACATACACATACAATATAAAACTAAAAAAATACATGATTTGGGAAGAGGAAGGGGAAACTAAGGAGAAAAAAAATGAAGACAGAATCAAAGTGGTGTACTTGAACAAAGATGTCACTATGAAATCATTTGCTTTACACAATAAACACTAATGATTTGAAAATAAAACTATATGCATGTTACATTATGCTGAGTTTTTAAGTATATTTTAAAATAGAAAATGGACTGATGATATACAATTTAGAAATTTTTCTCTAATAGGTTTACACAAAAAGAAGACACAAAAGGAGAGCATTGTCAGTGAAACCACTTTTATTTTATTTTATTTTTTCCACATAGACAACTTTAGGTCAACTACAAAAATCATTAAATGAAGAAAAGATCATTTTCTGCACACTCAAGCATCACTGGAGTGATAAACAAGTTTTCCCAGACGACTTTCTAAGTGAAAAAGAAAAGGAACCAGGATACCATAAACTCATATTTAAGTAGTAAACACATCAGATATTTTAAAATAATAAATACAGAATAGCAGGAGAGAAACTAATATCATAAAACAGCATGGAGTATATTTTATTTTCTTTAAGACAGATGAAATTTCTAGGCACAGTTTTAGGCATTAAGGAGGACACAGAGGCATAGGTTAGTGTGCGCTGCTCTGTACAAAAATACAGTCTGAATAAATTACATTGCTAGCCATACAATTAGACAATCACTTACCAGTCAGTTCACTGCATGTTTAATAATATACAGGTACATGCTAATTCATATATATCATTTATATTTCAAACACATAAGTCTCTCTATATTTGTCTTTAAAATTTACATGTTGACCTTACAAAAAGCTAAATACTTGTGCAAGAAATCTGAATCGCTAGCCCTGCTGAGTACTGTTAGGGTTTCTGTGTATGTATATTATCTCTCTAAGATAAACCATGGATAGGTTCATGACTAACAACTCTCTTTAAGAAAACACCAATCCAACCTAAAGCTACAAAGACATGATGCTACTATAGCTGAAATTATCACTTGTGTTTTCTCAGATAGACACAATACTACTTTGGTTGAGAAATAATGATTTTCCCATTGTACTAAGCTTTCTTAGTAATGAAAAAGTTCCAAGTATTAGTGATGGTTAAAATGTAGCTTAGGGCTTGTTAATTGGGAAGGGAGAAAATTACAGAAGGAATCTACTTTTCAGTAGATTACAAATATGTGTGCTTCAACCTATAACATAACCTATCACTTTTTGGCTTGCCATGTGGACAGAGAATGAAACCTCTACAATAGTCCTGATATTGGTCTAATTGCACACTGTATCCTCCAACAAGCCTCACTGATGCCAGCACCAAAGTTTTGATCTTCCATTATTCAAGAATAAAGATATCCTCTCATAAGAGGCTGTGGTCTGTAGCTGAAATCCCTATTCAAATATCACATTCCTCATTTTGTTCTCACAATATGCAATGAACTTTATAAGAGAGTCTGCCCCAGATTTTATGATTTTAAGAAAGTTGCTTCTGAATATTCTATAATATCAATACCTTTCTGGAAATTTTCCATTCAGTTCCTTATGATTCTTGATAGAATCACACATTTTCATAGTTTGATCTCTAAGATGCATTTAATAACATTTGTCTATCACCACTAAAATAAGAATGAATCATATTTACTTTGATTCCATAGGAAATTCACAATTGATTTTGACATTTGAATAAAACATTTTAGGGTCAGGGAAAGGCAATTGTTCTTGGCAACCATTCTTAAGATAAGCTGAAAGCAGAATTCTGCTCTGGGAGGTAAAGCAAATTATTAAATACTATTGTCACAGTCTTTCTCTTAGTGGATTGTATAATATATTAGTAAATAGATACATTTTAAAGTTTTCTTCCCCAATGTTTCTGTCTTCAAGAGGGTCAAACGAGAGCAAACTTGCTTTAATGTCTTTGTTAACAAAAATAATCATTTATAACTTTCCTATCAGAATTGTATATTGTATATAAAAATAGGTTTATAGTTAAACTATCCAGATTTGTATAATAAACAGAATTAACACAAGTTTGCAGTAGAGATCCATTGCAAACTTATTCCTTATTGTTGATGTTTTCTTCCCTTGGAACAGTCAGTTGGAACAGTCAGTGAATGACTTCCCTAACATAAATTCATCATACCTGTGTGCACAAATCAGTTAGCCCATCATTTAACTTCAGAGGACCAGGTGACAACGGAGGAACAGTACTTGTCTACTGAGACATTTAGACATTTATAGAAATCTATCACTATTCCTTTATTTTAAAATGAACACATTTAAAATACTTGCAAAAATAGCAGCCTTGTATTTTAATGAATTTTACACAAAGTGATCATTCTAATTCCTATTCTCTTTTGAACTACAATGCTTATAAAAGAATCATTAAATTTCAGATTAACAGCATTTCAATTTTACTTCTTAGGCAATTCTATTAACACTTTCCAATGAATCAGTAGAGAACACAGAGCAAAAGCTTTAAGGTATATGAACTTTTGTATGGTAAATAAGTGTGAATACCAATCTAAATCTGTTGATGCATACAAGGTTAGTGTTCAGATAGCTTCACTAGAGCAAGTATTGATTGCATGAATGATAGGTACATGTATGTTGATTGTTAATGAACAACTTATTACCAGTATAGTAATGGCTCATGGTGTAGAAGAATAAGCTTGTTACATATGGACAATTGTTTGCTGCAAAACGTTGTAAAGGATTTTAAAGGGTACAAAAGCAACTCATGCACATTTCTTTCTGATATCCCCAGGGGAAAGTAGACACCCTCAATTTTCTAACTGCATAATGAAAAACACATGTCTCCAAACCTTGATTTCCTTCCCAAGTGATGATAATTGGCGAACTATAACTTGTTATTAAAAAGAATAGCCTTAAAGGTAGAATTAAATGGCTATATCTATGATTCCCAAAGGGCAGTTTTACTTTCCAAAGCAAAGTAACCAATAACCAATGTAGCCACTGTGTAGTATAAACAGGTGATAAGGGCTCCAACAGTAGAAATGTCAGAGCAATGGATCTTTTACATGTTGCTTAGGCCAGCTGTTCCCCTGCAGGCAATAAGACACTCTGGCAATTTTCATTCCAACTAGCTTCTCAAAATACTTGCTGTCATACAGACCCTTCACATGTCAAGAAAAATGGCATGAGCATATTGGAAGCTTGCAGCATATGCCTATATCTAATCAGTGCTCTTAATTTGTGCAGGTCCCTAAAATGGATATAAAAGCTGGTTATGATGTTGACAGCCAAAAAGCAAAGGATATTAAATCAACTGAGCAAACTGCTTGAGGCTCCACAAGTGTTTTAGAAAATAGTGTTAGAAAAGATGTCAACACAAATCTTTTATTGGATGGTTAGTTTCTCTTTTGCGTGTGGTGTGTGTGTGTGTGTGTGTGTGTGTGTGTGTGTGTGTATGTGTGTGTCTGTGTGTGCTTGTATTGTGTATGTATGTGTGTGTGTTTATTTTCAGACTTGATTTTAGTAGTAGTCTTCATAGTTCTTAGGGTTCAGGCAATAAAGAATGGCACCCCCAAATGAAAATATAGTTGCACCCCAGGCCAGGCCATAACCCCAATTGAACTCGTGGTAAATTTTCAAGCTCACAGTTTCAATGAACTTGATTGGATAAAGGACCAGGCTGCAGACCTGCAAAACAACTGGAAAAAAAAGCAAACAAAGTTATGATGTTATTTATACTAAATAAAACAGCATACACATATAAATATAAATCTGTGAGTGAATTTTTAATAAAATAAGTATATAAGCCAAAATATTAAAGCACTTCTAATTCTAAATATTATCCTTTAAAATATTAACAGCATTTTTTTTTTACCTAGGGACTGTCACAATACTGTAATCATTACCCTGTTAATAACTGGTGACTTGCTATTAGCAATTAATGAAGTTAGTAAAACAATAATTCATGAATATACAAAGTGATTCTTGCTTTGCAAACACATGTACAATTATCACTAATGACAGCACTATTTACACTAAACTGCTTGATGTAATATCTATAGATATTAAATATATATATATAGATATAGATATATATAGATATATAGAGAGTTAACAATAGTGGCCTCAAAGCAGACTTAAACCCTAATTATTTATTTTTGAACTTAAGGAACTGAAGAATTCAACATTTTTAGTCATAAATCTGGGCAACGTATAATAACCTATAACTGAGTCAGATGTTCACAATCATCTGAGTCAGCCCAATATTCTAGAAAGACTAATCTTGAAGTCTTTTCTTCTATGACTTTACTTAGAAACTACTTTCACTTTTCCTCTCACACAGTCCACACCATTCATCTTTAAAAGAGACTGAAAAGTCATCTTTGCTACAAAGCCATTATAATTATATCCTTTCATTATATCTTACACATATTTGCATATATATTTCCCACAGGCACTCAAAAAAGAATTAATGAAGGAATAAGGAATAAAAATTTAAAAAAAGGCCAAGAAGACTTCTTTAGCATAGACAAACTTTAGATCTAACTCAGGAATGAAGGGGAACTATGATGATTCATACTTAATAAAATAAAAGAACCTATTAATCAGGAAGGGAAGGAAGGGGAAGGCTTCTTTTAAATAAACCAACTAAACTAAACTAAAACTAACGTGTCATATATCCTGTGGGTATTTTTATATGAGAGTCACTATACTATATTACACAGGAGGTGAATTCACCTATTTAAAATTTGTAACTTTCTATTGGATCAACTATTATATAATTTCTATTTTATTTAAATTGATTTACTTGAATTGAATGTATGGGCTAAATTTGCCATACTGGCCTACTATATTAGCTTTAACACTCAAGAAAAGTGATTTTTTTTCCATTTAAAATCTAGGTAAAGATACACATGAAAGAGGCTGAAAATTACTCAGCCATGTTCATTCAGTTATATACTGTCCACATTACAATGGCAAAGTTATAGTTACAAAAGAAACCCAATATCTCTAAAGCCTAAAGTATTTGTTTCCTGTACCTTTAAAAAATTAAAAATAGTTCTGACATAAGAAACAAAATTTTTTGTTAAAAGTGATTACTGTTTAGTTATTATTAAAAGATTATAAATTCCGGTAGTTCAAGGACAAAAATATAAACAAATATAATATACTTTGGTCCAGTGTATGTATATCTATATATGTGCGCACGCGCGCGCACGCACACACACACACACACACACACACACACACACACACACACACACACACACACACACGTTTATTAAACTTAAAAAGAATAAAAAGATTTCGGATTTTAAGATCTATCCTCAGCATATGTTAAGAGTCACTTTACCTAAATGATCAACTCTCCCGGCAAGACTACATTGTAATCATCTACCTTTGGCATAAAACTGATGAAGTTTTGGTGAAGTTGTGATGAAGGGTATGGTTCCTCAAAATCAATACTTTCTGTAAGAATGACCAGAGAGCAAGGACTCTATCTGGATCCAGATAGAATTCCAAATATAGTTGTTTGGAAGCACAATTCCACTGGGCTTGCATCTGCCTGCCATTCTTCCGCATTACTACTCAGAGTAGATAAACAAGAAAAAGGAGAATCTCTTGACACCAAAAATAGAAACAACACCTTCTTTTTGGTTTAAAGTTTTAGATCAGTTAAGCCTCTGCCTACAGCACAATTATATAACCTCACTCTATTTCTAACTACTAAGTGGTACAATTTGTATTAATTTAAAAAAGATGATTGGCTCTCTACCTTAGTGAAGGAAAGGGAATGATCATGTTTGAAATGTCATAAAGCTAATGAATCAATTGCAAGAAACAAAAACGAATGAAACAAAATGTTAGATACCTAGCAGGTTTTCCCCCCCATTTTAAAAAGGCTTGTCTTATTACTCTTATTACTAAATCATAGCGAAAGTACCCAGGATACGATTAAAATAGGGATGTGAATTACATGTATTTTAATATATCTAATAAATTCATCCATTCAATGAATACTTGCATGTTTCTGAGCTATACAGTTTAAAGCATTATTAATCACAAGGGAACCAAACTTACTATTCTCATTTATTGACAGTTCAACAGTAAATGAGTACAAACTAGAAAGTTGGTCACTGAGATTCCAGCCAGCAACTGAGGAGGCTGAAGTAGGACAATACTGGAGGCCCTACTGCGCCATAGAGGAGCATTCTGTATCAAAAAAAAAAACAAACAAAACTAGCATGTCCATCAGTTGGTCTACTCTGAATATAACAGCAAGTACTACTAAGATCCAAGAACAACCAGAAAGAGTTGAGAGCTGCTTTTTAGATTCAAAAAGGAATATTTTTTGCTTGTTTGTTTGCTGTATTTTGTTTTGTGTATTTGTTTTTTCTGGGAAGTTGATAGGAACATATACATGAATTCTGAATGGAGATGCAAGTCAATATAGCAGAAAGATTGTCCAGGGAACAGGCAGGGTTAAATTCACGGTGGAGAAATGTGCCTCTCAAATAAGTAAGTCACTAATGCTGTGGACCTGGTTCAGAAAACATGGTAGGTAAAAAATCGAACCAAATAAACTAAACAAAAACCAAAAACTAACCAATCCCATAAGCTATCAGTTCCTGGTTAGGTTTTAACCTGAAGATCAGAGTTAGGGTTTTGTACTCCAGTCTAAGTTATAGGTAGCTGCTAGAGAAATTTGAGCAGAGAAGTAACAACCAACTTGAATTTATTCAAAAAGCAAGCAGGCAGTCCCTTGGGTAAGGTGCTCACCTAAGCTTCATTAAAGCTTCATTTCAATGTATTTCAT
>NC_045030.1:82859902-82866780 GCF_008632895.1 Mastomys coucha | reverse complement strand
TTTCATTTAGCACAATCTGAGACTCTATGGTAAATGTAATGACATAATTTCCTGGTAGAGGGCAAGTGGAAATACAATTCTATTAAGGCTTCAATGGGAAACTCAATAGAATAGGTTGCTTACACCTTTCTTATGTTGTAACAAGATGAAAGATTACCCTAAAATGAATCAGCCTTCTGAATTATGTTATTCTTTCAGGACCCGCAGAGAAAAGTGCATGCAATAGAAAAACTGAAGAAAAATATGAACCTATAATGGCAAAGTTTTTTTCTCCATTTTATAAAATATATAGCAAAAGAAAAATGCCTCTTTGCTTTTCAGAAATATCTGCTAGGGGGACTAACCTCTGCAGTACAGGACAATGACATCATGCTGTATTTGTATCTTACCACCAATCGATGAAATATAATATAAAAATAGTGGGCATTGTCTGTGGTATTCTGTGCCCTTCATCAGATACAGAATTGGGAAAGTTACACAGCATTTCAGAATTCTAAATGCTGGAATTTACTTTCTTTCTTTCTTTCCTTCTTTCTTTCTTTCTATCTTTCTTTTTTTCAGATGCAATGAAAATTATGATTAGAAATTGCATGGCTAGAAATATGAGAGGAACTTAAATCTACTAATCTCTGTGTGCATTTTAGCTTTGTTTTATACGCTTTCTTGGATTTTAGATAAAGTGAATTGATGTGTATACCCAATTGGTTTTGAAGTTATATCAATCCTCTGGCCTCAGGAGAGGATGATCTTGAACTTCTGATTCTTATACCTCTACCTTCCAAGATCATAGACATGAAACTCATTATTTGGTTTTAGTTTGCATCATATGCTTGTCAAATAAAACATTCAAAACACTCAACATTTCGTCTAAGCGAATTCTTTTAACATTTTAAGAAACATTTCTTGGGTACTTCCTGTGGTCTGGTTGAGGTATTTGTTTCTGTTACAGAACCTGCTAATGCCCCATCCAAAACTTTTATCCTTAGCACTCTATCACATAGCAAATAGATTTCCAATTACTAACACTTGCATTGCTTTGCCTCTAGTAAGTCAATTTATTCTGCTCACCTGCAAAATGATGACAAGTTCTGGAAAATTAATGCTGAAGTCCATTAAGAAAAACCAACAGCCTCTACAAGTTCCTCATAAAAAATGATGTTTAAATACCCTAGCTTTCCATTCCTTCCAATGAGAGATGTCTTGAAGTTTTTGCTGTCTACCAGTTTTGAAACTTATCCTAATAAGGAATAAAATTTAGCTGCTTCTGTCTCAAAAACAATGGGTTTGAAATTCTCTCTCCTATAGGTCTGCAAACCCCTTCGGCTCCATGGGTCCTTTCTCTAGCTTCTTCATTGGGGAACCTGTGCTCAGTCCAATGGATGGCTGTGAGCATCCTCTTCTGTATTTGCAGGCATTGACAGAGCCTCTCAAGAGACTGCTATATCAGGCTCTTGTCAGCAAGCATTTGTTGGCATCAACAATAGTGTCTGGGTTTGGAACAACAATATGAACTAAACAGTCACCCCAGAGCTCCCAGGGACTAAAACTCCAACCAAAGAGTACACATGGGGGGACTCATGGCTCCAGCTGCATATGTAGCAGAGGACGGCCTAGTTAGTCATCAATGGGAGGAGAGGCCCTTGGTCCTGTGAAGGTTCTATGCCCCAGTGTAGGGGAATGCCTGGGTCAGGAAGCAGGAGAGGGTGGGTTGGTCAGCAGGGGGAGTGGGGAGGGGATAGGAGGTATTTCAGAAGGGAAACCAGGAAAGCAGAGAACTTTTGAAATATAAATAAAGAAAATACCTAATAAAAAAATAAAAAAAGAGAAAACAACTGTGGCCTCAACTAAGGCAGGACTCATTGTAAACAAACAAGGATCAGATTCTGGAGATAACTGAAAGTCAGCAAGACTTCCAGCTAGGTTCCTAAATATAGTATATCAAGGAAATTGTAATTTGGATAACAAAAACATTTTCACTACAAAGGGAATGTTGGGCTATCGATTAGTTAAATTTATAACTCAGAAAGTATTGCTAGTATAAAATTCATCAGTATAAAAACACATTAACCAAAGTATAGTAGGATATTGATACATGGAAAGTAACATCGTTTCTAAACACCTGTGAGTAGAACATCCTTTTAGTTTGTAATCTAAGCTAGACTCATTTCCAGCCAAATAGAGATTTAAAATAACACCCATATTCACAGCATCTTTTAAGACGATGACAAGGGGTAGCAAACACAAGCTTCTAATCAGGGACCAGAGAAAACTCAGAAATGAAAATTAGCTGCAAGATCATGAGGGAAAGAGTCATCATTCCATATAATCACTTACAGGAGGCTTTCCAGATATGACAAAAAGGGAACATCATTAGCAATATAATGAATTAGTGCAATATCATCCAAAATCTAAATTGCAAAACATTGAATATTTTCTATAAGTTGTATTCAAAATCCATGAAGGACAAAAGAAAATACTCATTTCAATTATCAGTGGAGTAAAAAAGCAGACACTGAAGAACCAAGGAGACAATCTGTTTATCTCACTAATTAGTGAGGGGCATTGAATGGCAGGTATCTGAATCTCAAGAGTGAATTTTCAGGATAGACTCTATTGGACAGATAAAAGACTACAGTAAAAAATTTAGAAACTAAAAAGGGGGTTGTAGGACAGCCAGAGAGGGAAAATTTTAGTTTGAAAACCAAATGCAAATCTGATTCTTTTCTTTTCTTTTCTTTTTTTCATTTCTTTTCTTTTTTATGTGACAGGTACCCTATAAAATGATTCAGGAATCTTCGTCTTTCATGTAACATAGATACCTTGAATGGAAACCCTGGCTCTCCATACATGGGCTGGACCTAGCCCTCTGCATCTGACCTTCATATGGGTCCTAAACTACTGGATCGGGTAGGATCCCAAAGCTGTTTCCTGTCTGTGGAATCTGTTCCACAATTGGGCTGCTTTGTCTGGCCTCAGTGGGAGAGGACATACCTAACCCTGCAGAGACTTGATGTGTCATAATAGGGTTGATGCACAGGCATGTGGTTGGGTAGTGGTGAAGGTGCTCTCCCCTTTTCAGAGGAGAAGGAAACAAAGGTAAGGGGCTGTATGAGGAAAGCTTGGGGGGTAGGCTGTGATAGGAACTTCATGGGAATAAATTAATGGAAAAAGAAAAAGAATCCCTGGCCTTCCAACATAGTAGTTGGAAAATTGGGGATGGGAGGAGTGCAATTAACCTTTCTAAACCTAGTTCTTTGACAATAAAGGCTGTTGTATCAGAAATAGAATATGCTTAAGAATGGCACATGGCAGGTGTTCAGTTAATTATTACTATCAAGAGTATTATTAGTGATAATACCTGGATCTAAATCTAGACTTCTAGGAAGGATAAGAAATGCTGGAAAAGGGAGCAATGGTTTAAATGAACTGTGGTGATGGCTACCTTTAGCTCTGTTAGCAGCTGCCCAAGTTAATTATAAGCCCACCAGGAAGTAAAAGACTTCCAGAGAGAAAGATGATGAAAATCTTCAAAATCTGCTTGGCTGTTCTTAGAACATTTCAAGACAAACAAACAAAAACCAACTCTTTTAAGGTCAGGTGAAACCTGTTCCTTTCTGAGCCTCAATGAGAAAAAAGATGTTATATCACATGAGTCACATACAGTAGTTGCCATGCTTGATTTCCCTCACAAGACTATACACTAAATGCAGTTGTCGTTTACCAGTCATTCAAAGACTATTTCTTGAGTATCGGTGAGTATCAACCAGCACAGAGAGATTGTTTTCTGGGTGGAATGATTTCCAAGTGAAAGTGGTATGCTTATTTTGAATACCGGTACTGTTTATCTCAGCAGAAGCAAAGAGACATTTCTTTTGATAGATCTCATTCTCTAAGTGAATAGAGACAAATACTGCTTGGTAGTACAAGGCTTTTTGATATTTGGAGAAGAAAATATTTTGTTAAGAGACATAATTACAATATTCACAAATACCAATATAAATAAAAATGAAATGTTCTCAGACGTGCATTTAAAGAATGACTGAAATGAATTACAAGTAAGCCAACTACGTCAGTACATTTAGTTTCCATTATGTAGATTTTTCCAAGATTTTCTATCTTAAATCCAGATTAATAACTGATTACTATGTGCAATGAACATGCTTTCCAAAAAAAAAAAAAAATCAATCAAATGTAATGATTTGTTGGCTTTTTGGGCAATATACAAATAACAACTATGTTTAATCTTGCTTATATGAAAAGTTAACATTAAGCTAATGGTTATATCAAAACAGATTTTCTGTAATTATTGCCAAAGAAAGGGGTCACAATTAAATCTGAGGACATGCACGGTCAGTATAACACCCATTTTAGGCCTCAGTGCATGAAGTGACATCATATGCATCTTGCTACAGGGTTTCCTCTCATTGTTTAGCATTTACTAATATGTAATAGCTAAAGCTAAATCAAAAATTTTTATTCTGGCCAAACCCCTTAACTTTATGTTGCTAAATTCCATCATATTTTGTATAACCAGGACTCATTTTTACAAATGTTTCTATACTTGGCAAAACGTATTTTTTTTTTTTTTTTGGTTTTTCAAGACAGGGTTTCTCTGTGTAACCGTGGCTGTCCTGGAACTCACTCTGTAGACCAGGCTGGTCTCAAACTCAGAAATCTGCCTGCCTCTGCCTCCCAAGTGCTGGGATTAAAGGCAAGGCGCCACCACCGCCCGGCAGCAAAACGTATATCTTAAGGATAAAAAGGGAAACAAACTCCCAGTTAGTTTTCTACAAATTTCTAGATGGTGCAAACAACTGACATCTTTACAGTTTTCACTAGGCAGTGAGTAAACTGCTAAATGGAATAGTAATTAGGTTTTCACAGTAACATTGAATATTTAAAAAAATAACTAATCTCTATGCCTTCCTACAATAAGAAATGTTTACTATTCTAAAAATGGCTGATAACAATTCTACTTTTAAAGCCATATAACATAATGTTTTATGGGGTACAGTTTATCAAAAAGAGTTCAACTTATTATCTCATTGTTCTATTTTTAAGTCCTATCTTCAAAGACAAACTTACACCTAGTTAAAATACCTACATTGTTCCATTCTAAAACAGGAAAAGACCCAATGGTAAATCAATGAAGCAAGAA
Organism: Mastomys coucha; assembly: GCF_008632895.1. Taxonomy (NCBI): domain Eukaryota; kingdom Metazoa; phylum Chordata; class Mammalia; order Rodentia; family Muridae; genus Mastomys; species Mastomys coucha. Next base: position 82,861,622 of record NC_045030.1, on the reverse strand, counting down.
ATAAGCTAGCAAATAGTAATACATCTCAAGAGTGTTTTTTATTTGTTACTGTATCATTCCAAATTGAGGCTCTCATTACACATGGTGACATACAAACATTTCAAAATATATTACATTAGTCATGCTTTTGTTGTCTGCTAAAAGAAGTTTTGTAGTTATACTTCGATCAGTTTTAGAGCTGTCCTAATAAAATGTTTAGTCCATAATAGGCATCCCAGAAATAGTTGAATGGATGTATGAGGAAATCAGCAATGAATGAACTACTTGTTTAATATTCACTGTCCTCTATTCTAGTCCCAGGTCTGCCAGTCACTACTTGATTTTGAGCAGGTCATTTAAGTAAGTGAATTAGGCATATTTCTAAATTGTTGTTCAGCCCTTTGTATTTTCCCTTTCATGATGTCTGCATTTTGATTGGTCCTCTTTGTTATCAAAGGAACACAAGCAGCAGGGGGCAGTAGAACACTTTGGGTTTTGTAGTTTAACTCACTCTATCCTTTAAATCCTGAGAAATTTGATCTATTCCAATTTTAAACAGCTTTTAAAACTCCATCTAACAGCCTAGATGGTTCTGTCAGTGTCTTCATTATTGACAGTCACAGGGGCTTATTTTGCAGACTTCAAATCAGATATGACTGACAGGAAAAATTGAAGGTACCACAAGAATATTTTAGTTAAGAGTCAAAATGAATAATATATTCAAGGATATTCTTATAAATGAAAATTACAACTCACATCAGATATGAACTGTGCTTGTAACAGTCCATAAACTCCTCCCCCTTTTAAACACAGCTGTTGGTCTTTTGTTTACATTGTTTGATATTTCAATTTAAAATATGCAGCACAGAATAATGGCTGTTAAAGTAATAGACATCCAGCTGCCCTCGTACAATTAATTTCTTTGATGGTTCACATTAACTGTCATTTTTTTTCCATACAAGAGCGTTTATTTTCTAAAACACGTATGCCTTTAAGAGTATATATTTAAGAAAAAAATTATTTTCTTGTTTCATGTCAGAATTAAAAAAAAAAGAAAGAAAAAAAGAAAGATACTGCTAGCTATTGCCCTAAGATCACAAAGGAGGATAAGGGTTGAGAACAAGAAGAACTGATGCTTAAAAAAATAAAAAATAAATAAATAAAAAGATTTGAACAATACATCTGCTACAATTTCTAAAGCAAAATAGCCCAGCAGCCCAGTGAAGGGTGTTTTGGTTTTTTTTGTTTTGTTTTGTTTTTTAAATTTGGTGTCTTTATTTTTGCAATACTGGGAATTGAACCTAGACACAATGCCTGGTTCAAGAGCTTCAAGTCATGCTATGTAAGCACTCTACTACTGAGCTGTATTTGCAGCCCAAGAAGTTTTATTTATTCACGTTTTAGTAAGAAGTTTAGAAATTGACAGTGTTCTGTGAAATGCTTAACATGCTGAAAACTGATTCTCGGATAAACCTTCAGCCAAATTACCTTAAAATATAACAAATGCCTTTCAATTTTTATGTAAGGAGCAAACACATACTGATGCATGAGGTAGGAGAATGGTAGAAAGGTTCATGAATCTTTAATGCTGGTTTGAACGTAATGAATATATTTACCTGCTGCAAAAAGCATGACAGCAACAGGTCTGTAGAAGCGCCTTCGAGATCCCACACAGATTGAAATCAAACCCACCAGGAATGCAATGAGAATGATGGCAGCGCCGCCCAGGAGTAAGGCCAGA
>NC_045030.1:82857510-82859086 GCF_008632895.1 Mastomys coucha | reverse complement strand
CAGAAATCCACCTGCCTCTGCCTCCCAAGTGCTGGGATTAAAGGCATGTGCCACCACTGCCAAGCAGTTTATCATTTATTATAAAGATGTAGCCATGGTATAACAGAAAAATGATACAGGTTTTAGACAATAAAAAGAGAGATGAATTTTATAAAGTACATGTAGATCAGGAACCATCACATAAAGGATATTATAGGGATTGACACACCACAGCATAGTAATTTGACTGAAAATCCCAGGATGTCTCTTCTTCTCCTCAATTTAATGTATGCACAGGAAATGCAAATAGATTTAATCAACTGCTAAACTTCAACTGCAATGCTTTCTACTCAAAGTCCATAACCCATGACAATTTGATGCTTCCCCTTGAAATTATCCTACAAAGCTTCTCAAGTGCTGAAGCATGAGAAAGGTTTATCAGAGAAACCCCCAAGTCAATTTTTTTCTATTTATTCTTGAACACCCTGTTCCATATCTTTGTCTCCAAAAAGCTCTGGATGTTTCACTAGCTTTCAACTAGAACCTGAACAGCCATCAGAAAAGAAATACATAAAACAGATCCACAGACCTCAAAATATAAGCATCAATCGCAAGAAAGTAGAGAGCATTTTTAATGCATCTATTTGTAACAAAGGCATAAAACTTCAAACAAAAGTGTATCTGGCTTTCAACTAGAAGTTAAAAGGATAGCTATATTATGGCATTTTTATTCCCTAACAGCATGTAGCTTTAAATTTAAAAGCTGAAATAATAATCCTTGTACTTGGAAGCCTCTAAATTACTTTGGAAAAGTTTATGCATTGTATACTATTTGACATAATGGAAGCTTGTAAGTTGAAACTTCTGAACTAAAAAAAAAAAAAATCAGTTTAATTACAACAAAGCAATAAATAGAAAACAAAGAAGAGTAAAATCCATTTATGTATTCACAGGTCAATGAAACACCTGGTGTTTAAGCAGCTACACCATGGATAATTTTTGTTGGATTATTACTGTTATAAAATGATTATCACTTTAAGGGAGATTTTAGCTGTCTTTGAATAAAGATAAAACTAAATTGCCACCTCCTTAAAAGTATCAATACAAACTTCCAATAGACTTTTTCCTGCTATGTTCTTCCATGTACCTACATGTGTTAAACGGCACTGTTTGTACTATTTTTACTTTAACTCAAAATCAGGTAAGAAAAAGTCTTGACCAGTATCATCCACCTTTTTAATAGCTTCAAAGACCCAAGTCACACATTTACTTGCGTTTTGTAAAGACAGACTAAGAAAAACACTCAGCAAATTTTCTGAAGAAAAAAAAATCAATATTTCCAGCCTTGAGGGTATTGGTGTCTGTTGTACCTACCTAACTATGACATAGTCCAAAAGTGGCCACACATAACAAGTAAATGAACAAATGCTAATAAAAACATATTACAGAAATGAACGGTGGGTCAACTAGATAGCTCGGCAAGGAAAGGCACATGCTGCCAGGCCTGAGGACCCAAATTCAATCCGTAAAACACATCTAGTTGAAAATACAACTACTCCACAAGCACATTGGCTACAAAGATGCACACAGAGTCACA
>NC_045030.1:82856167-82857484 GCF_008632895.1 Mastomys coucha | reverse complement strand
CACACGCACACACACACACGTACACACACCAAATAAATGTAAAAACATTAAAGCAAAAAGAAAAACAAAAACATAGGCTGGTTGGATGGTTTTTACCCTGTCCTAGACTGTTATATGACTGTGGTTTATTTCATTTTCAAATGTTATGCTTTTTTTTCTCCTAAGCAAAGCCTAATCAAACAACTAAAATCACATAACCATATCAATGGAATAAATTTTATTACCAAGTGATACAAATACAAATCTAAAGGATAAAAATAATAATTCCTAATTTCACATAAGGTTGAATTTTCTCAAATAATGGTATTTCCTTTCATATAGAAAAAAATGCAAAAATGCTGTAATAGACCCAGGAAAACTATGTGATCAAGAGAAACTAGAAACTATGAAAGGAACATCTTGCAGGCCAGGAAATACATTAAAAGCAAATGAACAGAGGCACTTCTGGGTTTTCTACTAGATTGCTTGTATTAACATTTAGTGCTGGCTTTTATGGCCGATGCAGAACATCTCTCTAAACTCAAAGTCAACAAGGAAAGACAATATCATCATTGCTGTTATATTGTTGTCCTTCCCTTTGGTCTGCAAACAGAGTTACAGCTCAAACAGAAAAGCTGTTTAATTTTCCAAGAGAGACTAGAAATGGGCCATGACTGTCACTGTCCTGGCCAGAAGCCCTGGCTTTGAACTGGAATTCCAAGACTATATTCCTGGTGGAGAGTGCCAAGTTTTTAAGTATTGTCATAATGTCCACTGGGTAGGATTCATCCAGGCTGGTCGGTTGCCTAGGACTTAAACTTCACATTCCTAGTCAGATAATACTCAATTCACCAGCATAAACAATAGATATGAAGGGCTACTATAATCAAGGAGGTTCAGTATGCATTTTAATAGTCTGTTTGGACCCTTGGAGCTAAGAACAGAGCTTCTGCTTTGCGTACCAATAGAAGCTTCCAATACAAAGGACAAGGCTAAGAGGGGATCTTAAAGTCATGGATAAATAGTTAACATTTCCCTTTTCTCTTTAGGAACAATACTATGATATTGAGAATTAAAAACAAAAGTAAAAAGTATTTATGTATACTTAGATCATTAAGGTACCAGGCTGGGCTTTATAATAGTTATTTCTCAACCAATGTCGAAAAATTGGATTTAGCACAAATGCATGCAAAATCTGAACAATTTTTAAGGAATACACTAAAAAGTGTCCAAAATACTCATTTTTACCTCAGTGGTATTTTAGTTAAAGTTTGTATGTCACACACACACACACACACACACACACACACACACACACACACAAATGTGCTACCTTAC
>NC_045030.1:82853705-82856156 GCF_008632895.1 Mastomys coucha | reverse complement strand
CACACACACAAATGTGCTACCTTACAGTCAATGTCTGTAAGGCAAATTAAAATATCATAACATTTGTAATTTTCAAATCTACTTCTTATAAAAAGAAAGCCATGTGTTTTAAGTTTTTTACTATCAGTTAATCTCTATATTGGTCTTCGTTTTACTTTCCAGTTAAATGCCTCATAGAACTGAGTCAGATCAAGTATAATAACCTGAGAGCCATGGTTCTGTATTCGCTTTACACATTTCTGTAGATTATGGTGTGATACTGTATTGAGGCAGTAAATATAAAAAGCAGTTCTCTAGAACATCAATGGCCTATGGCACTGATTCAAACACTGTAGTGCTCTCTTTAATATTAGGGCAGCTGATTGCAAATCTGTGCTTCTTTTCCTCAGAACTAAGAGAACAGGTGATAATCTATCTTGAAAGAATTCTTAATGTTCTTAGAGTATAAAACAGGTGAGGACTCAGATGGCCAGATAACATACAATGTGAAATAACGTTGCCTTATTATATGTCACATTCCCTCAAGAGTATATGGGCAAGAATGACAAAGGAATACACTGGAAACTTTGGAACTGAACTTAGGGAAGCAACAACATATGACAACTGTGTACTTTTCCTAACAGAAACAAAAGCAAAAGTAAATAAACAAAAATGAATACACACTAAGTATTTCCTTCCACAGGAACAGGATAAAAGTCAGGAAGCCCCTTGTATTACACTATTAAGTTCAATATTAACATGAAGTTCAGTAACTAAATTTGAGTCTTCTTTCAGGATATTTTTACTCACAAGCATCAGCCTCTCCATTCTCTATAAATATATTAGTATTCTAAAGAATTGTGCTGACTTATTTTTAGCAGTCTAATATGTGAAACTGGTCAGAAGTTGTCAGTACTTTATGAAAATTCTATATAGCCTATGTTACAACTGCCCAAATGGAGAACTGTCTTCTCACAGACAAACTCGTAGTCTAAGTTCATTAATGACTTCCAGGAAAGGAAAATCTTAATAAGGATACATGTCTATTTTGTTTGCTAAGATAAGTCCTACTATATATCTCTCTGAACCTAAAATTGTTCCTCTTTCACAAAAGTAGATACAATACAAAGAAATGTACTTTTATTTTAAAATTCAAGTTCTATTATTTGAATGAATAGTATTTCTCTAAATATAATATATGCTTTAAATTAGTGTATTAATATAATATATTGATGTAATAATTAATTATTCACCATTTTCTAAAATTCTCATTAGAAATTGAAATATGGATTTTTACAAACTTGCAAAAATCACAATAAAATTTGTCTAGCACCCACCTATTTTTAATCTTTAATCCCTCAAGAGGAAATTAAATTATTTAAAATGAAATCCATAACTTTAGTGAAAGTCACTCAGTAGATCAGATAATAAAAGTGATTCATTTTTATTTTAGATATTTTCTTTATTTACATGTAAATTTCTCCATTCCCAGTTTCCCCTCCAAAAAACAAAGAAACAAACAAAAACAACAAAAACAAACCCGTGTTGCCTCCCGCTTCCCCCTGCCTGCCACCCCGCCCTCTCCCACTTTCTGGCCCTGGCATTCCCGTACACTGGGGCTCAGAACCTTCACAGGGCCGAGGTCCTCTCCTCCTATTGATGATTGAATTTGCAGTCCTCTACTATACACAAAAGTGATTTTTTTACTTCACTCCTCATAAGTTTTCCCCAAATTCTCCAAAATCTACCTAAATATATTTGAGTACTTTCACACACTCTTATCTAACAAATATATCTAACCAATTTTATTTAATCATAGGATATATTTATAACAAAACTTTTCAATTAAATTATGTTGATGACAACTTAGAAAGATAACTCATTATTGTAAATTCCTTTCTACCATTAGGAAATAAAAACACCAATGTAATATATTTAAGAGAAAAATGTTCTCAATAGCAGGTGAATTCCTCATGTTCAATCATGACAATTGTATTCAAACCCTTAAAACTGTTATTTGCTAGTTTTAAAATAATTAACATCCATTTTGCTTAACAAAGGGACCTCTTAGCTAGTTCACATAGTTGTATATTAGAAATCTCAGTGGAAATATAATTTAAAATCTGAGTACTATAACATATGGTGTTTCCTCTCAAATAAAACTGTTATATACAGTGCTTAGCAGAGAGCCTTGGTATTAAAGCATGTTTTAGCACTTACACAGAAAGAAAGCCAACATCATGCCAAATGACTGCTATATCTTCATGTGCTATATGAGGAAACTTTCATTGGCATTCAATGGCGCTATTAGCTTACAAGCACTGCTACTTCTCAATAGTAACACTAAGGAGTATTTGTTCAAAGATTTATTAGGTCTGGTAAACTGAAGGCTATTTCCTTTCAATTCTTAAAAGAGAAACAAAAGAAAAAGAGAAAGGAGGGAAGGAGGGTAAGAAGGAGGAGAAGGGAAGG
>NC_045030.1:82847543-82853535 GCF_008632895.1 Mastomys coucha | reverse complement strand
GGAGGGGAGGGGAGGGGAGAGGAGAGGAGAGGAGAGCAGAGGAGAGGTGAGGAGAGGATTCTTGTGGTGGGACAAGCCTTTAATTCCAGCACTTAGGGAATTAGGCAGATCTCTGTGTTCCATGCCAGACTAGGCTACATACAGAGCAAGTTCCAATATAGCCATAGCAACAAAGAGAATCCTTGTCTTGAAAAACAAGCACAGAAAATTAAAAAGACAAAATTGCAACTTAAATACCTGGGTTTATTTGGGAAAAGCTGAAAGCTGAAAACCCACAGATGGGAACAGAAATGGACAACCTTCTAGACACTATAAGCTTTGAAAATAATGTATAAGACAGCTAATAACATTCAAAATAAAGGAAGATCTTCAAAAAGACACTCACATTAAATAATGCAGTAGTAAGTACTGGAGAATAAAATATGTGAGCTAATCTCTCAGAAAGCTCTTTGTTTCTCACTTCCTTAGGGAAGAACTTCTACTGCTTCATTTTCAGCAAGTTGTAAACTTATTTCATTAGCTTAAATTGTATCATTTGTTTCATCAACCCCTTTGTCTCCCTACATAGCATAGAAGACTTACTGGCTAAGTTCAGATCTGGATCTACCCCTTGCTACTCAATGAATTAATGAGGTTAACTTACTGGTGCTTTCTAAGACAGTAAAAAAAAAAAAATGGAAATGGTGCTAGGAATAGTCTCTCAGTATCATTCCCAATAGACTATAGCAATGTTTTGGTGACTATTGGTTTTAATAGTCTTAAACATGGTATCAATAAATTCTCTTGTAAAAAAGTTAAATTTTAGGTTTAGTGCCTGTTTTGATATAAATAATATGGAATTGAGGAGATTTCAACTTCTATTTTCCCTACATCGTTTTTTCTAATAGACATACAGTTTAAAGAGGCTGGATATATGCAAAGTTTGTGGAACTATGAAGAATTGACTCCTTAAATTATCAGTTTAAACTTCACAACAGTTCATAATCATGCTGACAAACTAAAATGGTCCACATGTTTTCCTTATTCTTTGGGAGACCATAAATGTCTTTCATTCTTGTATATATTTGCACTTTATAAGTGGGGTTCTTTGTTGTTTATGTGGCAAAGATTCCAATCAAAAAGAAAGTCGAGGATTTACTAGTTTCCTCTAATCCAATATAAACCTAACAGAAAAGTTAAAGTGCCCTTCTCTAATTTTCAAGAGAGATGACCTAATAATCTGAAGAGTGGTAGATTCATCTGTCAGTGCCCTGGACATGAAATATTTAAACCAATTTCTAATGAGCCTGATCTTCGGTTCTATGAACTCAAAGAGCAAAGATGGCTGTACCTATCGATATATGTACCTATCTAGCTACCCACCCATATTTGCATTTATGTTCATATGCTCATTTCATCCTACACAAATAAATTCTAAATTCTTATAAGCGACCAATCACTGAAGCCATGTATTGGCTAAGGGTAGTATTTATCCTAACCACAGGTTATCTATATATGGGTTAGAAAAACCAAGTCCAAAAGCTACATTTGTAGTTTTCTTGTTCTTCAAAGGCAATAAAGATTTTGGAGATGTATAGCTAGATTGTGTCAGATGGTTTACTTCATTGAGAGGTGGAGTCCAACTCTCCATTTAAATCTGAGCTAGCCATGTGGCTAGGTGTAACCAATATAATGTAATAGGAAAGCTAGAAGACTTCCCAGCTGGTTCGCAAAGAAGATAGCTCAATTAAAATTCTCACTCAGTAGGTAACCGGTCTAATTATTCTGAGATCCCCATACTAAAAAGATTGCCTGCAAGTGCTCTGGAGGCAAGACTAGCCTTTCAATCATTCCTACCATAGTGCCAAATCCTTGAGCAAAAGGATTTAGAACAGGATTCTACAGAATCAATATCCCAGTCCCTGACTGTAAAAGTCATGCTCATCTATGACCACAGATATCTGGATTAGGGACAGGGTAGGCTCATTATGCTCTACGTGCATTCCTGACCTTCAGTGTTCCACGGTATGGCTATTTTATACAACTAAATGTTTGTAGAGTTAGTTGTTTTTTTTTTTTGAATTAGTGAAATGAGCATATGATCATCTCTTATCACAAACTGAGAGCCTGGTAAACTTATGAAAGTCCATAATATTCTCTGAAACATTGCACCGTCATTAATGTGACACTGGGAATAAGTGAGGTATCTGGCCTTTAATACTATTGACTAAAATGTAGCTACTAAGATAATACTTCTTTGGCTATGATCTACCAGGGGTCATATTAAATAATATGTAACTCAGACCAATATTTAAGCCTGACATGAAAACAATTATTTCACTATACAATGCAAAATGAAATATTACTTGCATTGAAAACATAACATTTTGAGTTTACTTTTCTAAAGATATAATATGAAAGAAAAAAATGTTTCATGTATTTAAACTTCATGACATGCTATCTGAAGAAGCTAAGAACATTTTCTATGCTGACAAGATTGAGGAGTGGCCAAGTTCTGGCCAGAAGGGGGCTGAAGTCTCATATGTTCTTCATAATAGTACTTTGTCCTATCATTAGATTATGTTATAATTTAGCATAGTTCATACAGAAAGTTATTGTGGAGACTTATTTTGAAATACTCACAAACATTTTCATTAATAGAAACTAGAAATATTGGCTATAACTTAGGTCTCTAAATTGTATAATTAATAAACAAAATGAACAAAATCTTGAAATTCATTTATTTTCAACAGGAAAGATCTTTTGCTTGAGAAAAGTTTTTGTTTGCTTGTTGTGTTTTTGTTGTTTTGCAATGCCACCATTTGTTTTAAATGTCAGCTTTCACACTCCCATCAAAACCCGTTTGTTGCCAATAGACTCGATAAGAGACTCCCTGGAGACTACAATCCTCTATGAGTCTGAGCAAAAAAAGGATTCTACTTGACCACAAATTAAAATATCCTTTAGTGAATTTGAAATTCAAGAAGACCTTAAAGGAAAGAATCATCATGAACATCTTGATTTATTTCATCCTGGGTTTTCTTTGGCTTATTAGTTAAGGGGCTAGCTAGTGCTGGTACTTTTCTACTCACTAGTGCATTTGTTATTCTCGTAGAAGAAACTGGAAGAGGGTATACTTGTAGTGAGTAGACAGCTTGCTATTTGTAAACACATTTACGAGTGTCAACTCATCTCTGGGAGAACCCAAACCTTCCTGGACCAAATAATATTATGAGGTTTTTCTGATGAAATTCTATTTTCAAATTAAGGTGTAGTCTCAAAACATGCAAAGATGCAGTGAATCTGAATTTAGAAACACTGTATCTTAGATTTTCTAGGAATTGCAGGTGTTCAGGCAATTCCATTTATCTTAAATTACACCTCAGATAGCTTTAGTCATAAATTCCTCTTAAAGGGAATTTTTATACTAAAGTTAAAAACATCAGCTACATGTAAGCACTCTTGAAAGAGCTTTCTGACAACTGAAAATAATAATATTCACCTGTTTTAGCATAGAGTGCTCTGTCATTTCTAAACTACCAATAACCCATGCTACAAATACAGCTTATTCTTAGGGAAGTGCACCAATGATGCTATTAATATTTCTTGAAAAGGGTACTATTTGATCAAGTGTTTTGTTGATAGAAAAATGGTTAAACACACCCTTGTTATAGTTGCAAATCGCTCTCAGTTAAACCTGTTTATTGAACCACCTATATGTTTTCTATTTTGCTGAGTCAAAAAGCAGAATGTAAAAAGCCATCTGCTTCATGGGAAGTAGCTACATAGGAACTGTTTAGAACAGAAACATAAAATCATCCTATGAATTACACAACTTCTTGATGTGGAGTTTAGGGAACCTTCATTCTGTTTTCTCTTGTAACTGCTATGGCTATGAAACCCTAACTATTGTATTCCAGGGGAAAAGTTATCAAACTAAACAAGAAGCAGTGGTTAAAACATTATAAAAACTTTGAATTGGACTGAGGACGTATTAAAAAGCTGTACAAATGTCCTGGGGGAAAAAATCATTATTAGAAAAAGAATTCTATAGCGAGCAGCCTTGTGATTACTGCATGTTCCAAACTGCCCCGACCCATAATACCAGTGACCAATTTACCCTTTTCTCATTTGTCTTCCTAGAAAACATACAAGCAAATATAAATGTCAGTGCTCTCCTTCTTCACATCACGAATTGAGACTCTAGTGAAAAGCAGTCTGGCTGACTGACAACCAGATTACTGCTTTACACTAGAAGTGCTGACACAACCTTCAATATAACAGGACACAAGAGGCATAGCTCTGCTCTAGCTTAAAACCACAAAAACAGTTATCAACAGCAAACAAGGCATATTTGGTACCAAAATTCAAATGCAAGTTTAAAATCGTGGCTCAGGGGAAAGTTTCAGTAGAAACTGGGCCTAAGTAGGGAATGTTGTTCTCAGAAGAAAAACATTCCAGAAATTTTCCTTCTTGAAATAAAACCTTGTCTCTTCAAGGCAGTTTTAATTCTAATTAAAACAAAGGTTTTTAATTAAGCCCTGAAGATACTGGCAAAGAATCTTCCGTAAAACTGTCCTTGGTGGGTTTTCCCAAAGTAATTGATTTTCCAGAGAGAATGAAGTCGATCTTTTAAAAATATTCAGAAAGACATTTTGCTCCTATCCCTCTGCTACTCTGCACATGGAGCAGACTAAATAAGCTGTGCACCATTGGAACAGTCAAGGACGGTGTTCTGGGCTGATCCTACTGTCCCTCTTTGTCTTAAAACACTGGTTTATAGAAGTTTCAAGTCCATATAACATCTTTAGGAGCACATTTTCCAAGTGGGCACAGCAATTTTCTGTATTTTGGCCCTTCCCTTCACAACTTTTCTGCTACAACACAAAGTCAAGAACTTCCACATAACTTGTAATAAAGCCACCTGTACTTGTAACCCATCTTGTTATCTTTTAGGAGGACCTAAAACTATTTTTTCAAGCAAAATGAAGCCAATGCTGATTTAAGGAATCCAAGTTGAAGTACATGGAGACAGAATAAGGGATGGCGGCTGGGAGGGAGGTGGCTCAGAAAGCATGCCTGCCTTTGGTTTTCCCTTTGCACAGTCCTATGGACACCATATTTGCATTAAGCTTATGTCTCCTTATTTGTCTAGCTGAAATCTTTCGCTTATTTCTTTTATTCTTTTTTTTTTTTTTTTTTTTTTTTTTTTTTTTTTTTTTTTTTGGTCCAGTTACAAATTTCTTTGTAGCTAAAATCAATGGGTATGGAGGCAATTAAGGAAAGATTAGCAAACAAACTGGAGTTGCCTTCCCTCCATTCCCCACATTCCAAGCCAAGAAAAAAGGATAATAGCCTAAAAAGCAAATGGGAGCTGAAGCTGGTTTCTCCAACCTATCTGAAAAGTCTTTATGCAATCAGGGGGCTATTATTTCAGGAGACAGAGTGAAGGGGGCAAAAGATTCACGTTGCTAAGGAGATCTGCTGAAGCTGGCATTCCTACATAAATTTCCATTTCTATTGAAGGGAGAAAGAAAAGATATTTTTTCCAAAGTTTATTTGGATCCCCTGGTTACCGAAGAAAGACATTTTGTGGGTTTATTTTATCTTCAGTTGTAAACAACTAATCCTGAAAGAATTAAAAGGCCTGAGTGTTGACCTCCTGCTGCCAACCAATCCCCTTCACTATGAATCAATCAACAAAGAAAGCCTTCAATAGGTATTCTGAGGTAACAGCAAAGAAAAAGCCTTTGTAAGCGCAAAATTAAATTTCTGGAAGGAATTTAACCAAGTGAACTAATTTCTCCTATAACGAAAACACGTAAGACAAAGAAAAGTCGGATTTTTTTTGTGGCCTTTGTGCTATTTCAACTTTATTAGAACTTGAAAGATTTCCAGCGAAGCTTAAAAATAATTGTCTCAGAGAAGACATGAAACTGTCAAGAAGGGATTTAATGAGTTTTCTCAGGGCAGTGTGTGAGTGTGAGCATGAGCTTGTGCGTGCGTGCGTGCG
>NC_045030.1:82842795-82846907 GCF_008632895.1 Mastomys coucha | reverse complement strand
CACACGAAAATTCATTAGGGAAAAAGCCAGGTAAAGTCAAATTGAACAGGGAGAAATGTGGGCCTAGAGGAAAACTTGGGCAAATTTCTCTTAGAGGGAACAGAGAACCCACACAGATTTGGAGCCTTTTGCCCATTTCTTTTTTAACGGGGGTGTGGAAGGCATTGCGTCTTTTACACAGCCACATGGTTCTCGCCCTCAATGATAACAATTGCCCAAAATAGCATACGTGTTACTCCAAAGCCGGAGGGACCGGCAAGGGAGGGGTAGAGGGCGTAGGAGGTCTCTGGAGTCTTGCCTACCCGGACCCCTTCGAGAGAGGGGCACATGCAAGAGGGTCCTGGGGCCCAAGGACCGAGAAGGTAGGACAAGGAGGAAGGGAGGGGAGCGAAGAAAAGTGGGGGAGGTGGCTCCCAGCGAGGCGGTGGCAGCAGAGGAGCCCTGGATAGCCACGCGGGAGCAAGGGGCGCGGCACCGGGGGTGGGGTGGGGGCGCTCACCGCTGCCGAGCGTGGACTCGCAATGCCAGATATCCAGGTTGGCGGGTTTCCGGCAGGACTCCCACAGGGACAGGTAGTACTGGTGGTCCGCGGTGACCCAGGCCGGGCTCAGAACAGCTCCCAGATCCAGACACAGCGCCAAGAAGATGCACACCAGCCCGACCAGCTTGAGCGGGGTCAGCACCGACACTCGCACCTCTTCCATGCCGCTGCCAGCCGAAGCCATGCCCGGGCGCCGCTGCCGCCCTCCCCGACGCAGGCGAGGACGCCAGAAGGGTCCGAAGAGCCTGGAACTGGACCTTCCGAACGGAAAAGCGGCGGCACACCGCGCCAAGAAGTCGTACCTCGGGGCTCTGTTCAGCACACGGAGTGCTCAACGGGACTCGCCTAGCTGGGACCTCTGGCCCTAAGGAGGTCGGGTCGTCCGCAGCTGCAGCGACAGCACACGCACGGAGAGTCTCCAGCAAGTGATCTGCCCGCGCCCGCGCCCGCTCCTCCCTGGCGCGGCCAACCTGGCTCCGCCCCAGCCCCGCCCCAGGCTGCGGGAGGCGGCGCCTCAGGAGAGAGACGAAGGGTCTGCACTGGGGCGGCGGAAGGCTCTGGCTCCGGGAGCTCTGGCTCCTGCTGGTCTCACCACTAATCCCGTGGTCACTGCGCGCAGCAATTCTCTGCGGCCAGCCGGACCACGGTTGCTCCGGGGTCGCTCCCATGCCCTGTCTCCAGGTCACGTGGCTTTTCCTGTCCTAGGGAGCAAGGATTGACCATTTTTTTTCTAGTTCGTGTCTAGACGTGGCTACCTAGGCTGTGGCCTTTGGAGAAAAGATATGTTCCACACACAGCGACATTCTTCCCTCTTGCCAGCCAGTTCACATAAGGGAAAAGTAACACTTGCTACTCTCTGAACCCAGGACAAGCCCAGGAGCCACCCTTCCACTTAAACCTTCCAGCTCCATATTAAGTCAGTTCTCCTCAATCTGACAACAGCCTTTGCTCTCCCTCTGAAGGGCAAGTGAGAGATAAAATGAGTGAGAGATTTCACAAAGTGTAAACATAAAGCTAGCCCTTTTTGCAACTCTGGTGTTCTGTCCTTTGTACTTTGGCTAGAATCCCTAAATTTCTCTTCACCATGTTCTGCTAGATCTAAATTCCTACTCTCGGTGCTAAGCTTTGCCTGTTCTTCCAGGAGCTCTACTACTACAGGGCCTGAAATAGGAAGATGTGGTATAAGGTTCCTGAATGGGACTAATACATCTACATAGTTTTTTCATTAAATTGATTACACAGGAACTCTTCTAAGGGCTTTGTCTTGGTTCCTAAGGAGGGGCCTCATGCTTTTAGCCAATGCACACCCCTTGAAATTGAATTTGTGGTTTTATAATTGTCAAATGCAACGTGATTGGGGGTAGGGGCTGTTTCATGTCTTTTATTTATTTTTTTTAACTACTCTCCATCTTGCCTAAAAGAAAAAAAAAATTAATGACTAGATCATTGTCTAAGAATGTTTCCAGATCATTTACCTTTTCAATAACTTAGTGTGAAAGTCAAACATGAGGACATTGACCTGAAGAATGCCCCCTGGCGTGCTTCCCACCCGTCACATAATGCCATCTTCAACCTTAATAGCTCTCATACTTTCTGTGCAGGGATGATAAGGGGGTCCTTAACAGTCATTCTCTTCTAACCTCCTCTTTGCACAGGCATAGCTCATTTTGACAAGAACACTTGGAGTGGAAGAAGCAATCAAAGTAGTATCAGGTGATCTGAGACAAAGAAAAAGCCCCAAGTGGAATGAAACTCAAAGTTTTCTTACAACCAGAAATAAGAGAACTGGCTATCTTTTCTACCCTTCAACCATTATCATGTTAATTACTTGATGATACACCAAAACCAAGCAAGGAACACACTCAAAAGAGCTCCTTCCAGTGTAGAGGAATGTCAGGGCAGTGAGGTGGGAGTGGGTGGGTGGGTGGGTGGGGGAGCACCCTCATAGAAGCAAGGTGAGGGGGGATGTGGTAGGGGGTTTTCAGAAGTGAAACCGGGAAAGGAGATAACATTTGAGATGTAAAAAATAAAATATTCACAAAAAAAAAAACCTGCTTCCTTTAACTAGATCTTCCAAATGCTTCTTTGATGAGTCCTAAGTGCCCCACACCTTACTAAAACAGCTCCTTAGGAAACACTGAAAAGTTTCAAACCTGAACAATGAACTCTGGTGAATATCAGGGCTGTGATATTTCTTTTTGTTCAGATTTACACTTCCACATTTATAAACCAAAAATAATCTTTAGGAAAATTTTCTGAGGATGCTCCAGGTTATAATGACATTTTTTCACCCTCCAAATTCTAACATCTTACTTTTCTGAGTCAACTAACATTTTCCTTATTCATCATGGTTATTATTCATTCTACACCACCCCTACACCAACCTCCACACTTACTGTATTTGTTCTGTATTGTTTTCAACTGCTTGCTGGAGCTACTTTGCACTATTTCAAAAAAAAAAGTCTGTTATCTCCAAAAACCAACTTCTGCTAAAACATTCTGATTCTTTACCTGCATTTATAAAGTTTACATGGCATAGTGAAGATCAACAATCCTCAGTGTTCATCTTTAAAATATATAAAGGCTTCAAACAAAAAAAAATATTTATTTTAAATAATATCTTGACACAACATCTGTTTCAACACTGGGAGTAACTGGGACCAGCAGGACCAGGCACACAGGAACATCACCAGCAGAGTGGTTCCTTCTGGTCTCTCTGGGCTGGTATCTCCAGCAGACCTTGGGCACAAGCTCTGCAGCCAGTCCAACAACACCCAAAGGAAGCTCCACTCCCAGGTGCCCTGACACTCTTAGGATCAGAGGTGAGGAGGACACAACATCTGTTCCAACACTGGGAGTAACTGAGACCAGCAGGACCAGGCACACAGGAACTCCACCAGCAGAGTGGCTCTGGTTCCTTCTGGTCTCTCTGGGCTGGTGGTCTGAGCAAACCTTGGGCACAAGCTCTGCCACCAGTCCCAAAACACCCAGAGGAAGCTGCTACACTCCCAGGTGCTCTAACAAGCCCAGGGTCACAGGATCTCAGAATCACAGGATCACAGAGACAGCTTAACTCTGAGGAGTTCTGACACAACCAGGATCACAGGGCAGGTAGCACTAGAGATATCCAGATGGAGGTGGGCAAGTGTAAGAATATAAACAACACATACCAAGGTTACTTGGCATTATCAGAACCCAAATGTCCCACCATAGCAAGTCTTAGACACACCATCACACCGGAAAAGCAAGATTCAGATCTAAAATCACTTCTCATGATGATGATATAGGACTTTAAGAAAGACATAAAGAGCACCCTCAAAGAAATACAGGAGAATGAGGGTAAACAGCTAGAAGCCCTTCAAGAGGAAACACAAAAATCCCTTAAAGAACTACAGGAAAACACAATCAAACAGGTGAAGGAAATGAACAAAACCATCCAGAATATAAAAATGGAAATAGAAACAATAAAGAAACCAGAAAGAGAGACAACGCTGGAGATAGAGAACCTAGGAAAGAAATCAGGAGTCATAGATGCAAGCATTATCAACAGAATACAAGAGATAGAAGAGAG
>NC_045030.1:82824374-82842328 GCF_008632895.1 Mastomys coucha | reverse complement strand
TTTACACAATATCTTTCCACAAATCCAGCCCTACAAAGGATAATAGATGGAAAACATCAATATATGGAACGAAGCAATATAATAGAAGAAGCAAGAAAGTAATCTTTTAACAAATCCACACAAATCTAACTCCACAAAAAACAGGAAGTAACAATTACTTTTTCTTAATATCTTAATATGAAAATTAATATTACCAGCCAATTCTAATCTATTGAAATCCAAAAATATGAGGAATTAGAAATTTATTAACTATCATCCAATGGTCTCTCTAATTTGGTAATTGAAGAAATAGGTCCAATATTATACAATCCATATACACTTTCAGCTTGTTTGTTCTTGACAGTGTCTTGCTGTGTACAAGATTATGGTCTTGAAATCTTGCTTCTTCTATCTCAGCCTCTCTGTTAGTAGTATTGTTTATTTCATGTTTTTACTCTATAGTATGGTTTTCAGAACAGCTTACATATTTTAAAAGTATTTATATACCCAAAAGAAATATCGACAATTAAATTGGGAGGGGTTTTGTAAAAGAACAACAAAGAGTGAGAGTGAATGCTTTGCTTGATGTTTGTAACTCTTGTATCAAATTATCACAGTAAGAGCCAAGATTTTAATCGCTACTAAATACAAAACAAACTAAACACTTTATTTATTTATGTTCATTTAAGAAAAATATTAATAGTGATGAATTATTTTGAAATATATAGTTAATTCATATACTGAGAAAAACATATATATTTTCAGTATTGCTATGACAAGCATCTACATAAGACTGATAAATTGATTGTTGTTTTGTATCAAACAACTTTTATAATACTCATTTTTATTGTTATAATATTTCATAAATTTTAAAGAATATGACCAAAAAAGATATTGTAGGTATTGAAAGGGGGTCTCTGGGAGGAGGTGGGGTACAAAAGGGCAACAAGAATGTGATTTAATTCTATTTACTTAAAGTATGTTTTTAAATGTTAACAAATTCAGATAAATTGAAATCATGTAACTTCTCTCATAATGCAATAAAACTTAAAAAAATATCTTAGTAAACTCATTTTGTTGGAAGTTCTCTTTGAAACTATTTTGTAGTAAATTATAGATTTCATTTATTTTATTGTGAATAATCAGAGACTCTGTAGAGTCTTGTGTAACTTATGGAAGAAACAAAATACTATCCTTCATACATCTGAAAACATGATTTTATCATCTCAATTGGCTCCCAAAACTTCACTGAAGGAATGATAAAACAAAATTTACCATAAAAAATGACAAATTAAGGATATCCAAAAAAGGTACCTGGCTGGAAATGAAGGGAAGACATGGCAGCTGAATTAAAAACACACGTCTGTGTGTGTGTGTGTGTGTATATGTGTATGTATATGTATATGTAGTTCTATGTCTCAAAAAATACATGCATATACAGTTAAATATTTTATAGGCTATTATGTATGTAGGTTTTATATATTATATGCACAGTGTCTGTTACACAAAGTAGAATGTAAATGTATGGAGATAGACCCCTGGCTCGTGAAAACTGACTTGCTAGTGAATAAAAAATAAAGAAAAGGTATGGCTATGGAGAAGTTTTGTTGTAGATATGAGGGAGAGAACAGCCAGAGGTATCTAGAAGAGGACAGGCTGAACATAGCCAACAGATTAAACTTGGTCATGAGAGAAATCAGAGGAGAGTAAGTTAGGAAAGAAGGGAACAAGCAGTCCATTGAGAGTTCCAGGAACAGAGTCAGCCAGGAGTCCAGAGAGTGCATGAACCAAGAGGAAGGAAATGGCTGAGCTTCTGTAGGAATCAGAAGCTGAGGGAAGCCTAGCCTCTGATCTTGAGAGGTTTAGGATACGGGGTAAGGTGAGAAGTTCTGGGAGGAACCGTAGGTATTCAGTGACACTTGTTTCAAATTTTCTTGAGACCAAAGAACAATCTGTTAGAAGAGATGACTTTATTTGTATAGTACTAGCATATAACAGAAAGTCCAGATTTTTGTTCACTTTAATACAGCCTAAGATATTGTACTTCCTAATCACTCCTGTTTCTGGATCACAAGGGGAAAAACTTTATCATCTAGAGTTAGTAACTGTTTCATTGGTATAAGGGCTCAAGACAAATGAAGTGTGTATACTGGATAACAAAGTAAAAGTAGAAAGCAATCTCTGTGTAGACTCTGAAGTCAATTACAAGGTCAGGTCCCATGCTGGCTAGTTTTATGTCAACTTGAAACAAACTACAGTCACTTGACAAGAGGAAACGTCAATTGAGAAAAATGTCCACACTGTAGTCAAGCCTGTGTGACAGTTTTTGATTGATGGACTGAAATAAGAGGACATAGCCCATTGTAGATGATGCTTTCTCTAGGCAGTTGGTTCCAAATGATGTAAGAAAACAGACTGAGCAAGCGACAAGCAGTAAGCCAGTAAGCAGCACTCTTCCATGGCTTCTGTTTCAGTACATGCTTCCACATTCCTGTCTTGATTTCCTTCAGTGAAGTATTAACTGAAATAAATCCTTT
This sequence comes from Mastomys coucha, assembly GCF_008632895.1. Classification (NCBI taxonomy): domain Eukaryota; kingdom Metazoa; phylum Chordata; class Mammalia; order Rodentia; family Muridae; genus Mastomys; species Mastomys coucha. Next base: position 82,839,812 of record NC_045030.1, on the reverse strand, counting down.
CCTTATTAAATTGCTTTTGGTCGGTCTTTTATCACAGCAATAGAAATCCTAATATAGTCCAAAATCTTTAATTAGTGAAACAAGAAAAATAAAAAGGGTCAGCAATGTGAGAACTGATGTTGCAGAAGATATTAGAGAGTTTAGAAGACATGTGGAATATGTCACAGCTACAATACAGAGAAAATAAGAAATAGGGATAGAATGTGTTATGCTATTTAAGCATGTCTTAAAAATTAAAAGGGAGTTAATGTATTAGCAATGGCACTATGTCTATATTTTCTTGTTGCTTGAAATATATATGTGGCTAAGTTCAATGGAAGAGTTAACAGGGAAATAGTTATTGTTTTCAGAAATTAGCACAAGTATAGTAAGCCCTCAATTTCTTACTTTCAAGGAAGCTTGTAGTTACTATTAATCTTAAACCCTACTGTACTTGTCTAAAAGTGTTCTCTATCTTTTTTAAACTCAATCTACCATCAAGGTGTAATGTTCTCTGTTTTAGATTACAGGGGCACTTTCAGAAAAGTTTTCTCCTTTGAGACCCTAAAAATGATGGTCTATGCTGGGATATTTGCAGACATGCATGGGTGGGATACTATTTGTTCTCAGAAAGGAAAAAAAATGACAGGAAGAAACAAATTTTCTGGAAGGAAAAACAATGAGAGATTAGAAATACCTACAAAGTCTTTTTCAAGTGTGGCTGGAAAGAAGGTTGGCAAAATTTCTTCTAAGTGATTCTCTAGGTAAATTGGGGTATGACATAAATTGCACCATAATATAATGAGGACTTCCTGCTACTTATGAAAATTAATGAGGTCAAGAGACTTTCAGATTATGTACTTTCTTTACTACATTTCTGGAGTTGCTTTTATTATGCAACATTTTGTACTTAGGATTATCAAAATAACTATGATTGGTAATTGTTAATCCTGCTTTTAAAAGAACAACAATTATAAAAATTAAGAATTCCATATCTAAAAGCTGAATTCCATCATTTTTAATTATATTTTAATATATTCTCTGACTTTAAAATTGTATTACACTGTGGATTCAGTTCAGTCAATAATAGTACATTCATTATTCACATTATATTGATGTTTTGATTTCATGTTAATTGATGTTTCATATTAAAAACCCATGACCATAATAATTTTCTAGTCTACAAAGGAAGGAAATAAATAGGAAAGTGAAGGCATTAGAGGAGAGTGGATGGAAAGGATGATTAGTTCTAAAATAAATATGTTTATTGTAATGAAAAGTCTGTGTCAGAAGCCCAGGAGGCAGGAATATAGGAAAATTAGATTATTGTCAATAAGAATGAAGACATTTAAAAATTAGTAAAGCTTGTCATTCCTGAATATTAATGATATTTATTTCTCTGTTTCTATAACTTTCAGTCAATGTAGTTTGTGGTACTCTACCAATACAAACTTGACCCTGACCTGATTTGGAGTTTAGTTAAACACCATCATAGAGACCCATCATTTTAATATCTGGTACAGAGTAACTTCTGTCAGAGAACCAATTGACAAAAAAAGGCTAAAAGCCTCAGAAATGCTTACTCTGAGAGTTGAAATTTAGGTGGGATGAGAAACTATAGCTTATGCTTGGTAAAAGAGGTTGGAAGGGACATATTATTCAACCATGGCCTAGCCACTTGAACGCATACTAGTGAAGTTGGAAGTAGAAGAGAGGATCTGAAGTCATCCAGAAAAAGTGGACCTTTCCCCAACCCCTACTTTCATTGGAACTCATTAGCTAAGAATCCACTGTTACTCTAAATTTGTTGCACATTTCAAGTGAATGCTCCTAAAAATTGTTTTAAGGCCTATTTTTATTTGAACATTCAAATAGAGGCCATTTCAGCAGGAAATGTCTAACAAATGCCTGCTTAGATACATTGTCAAAGTAGTCTCAATTTATAGGATCAAATATAGCATCAACTTCCCAACTTAAGAAGCTGGAGATAAAGCTCTGTTGGTAGAGTGCTTGTCTCTAATGCATGAGACACTGAGTTCCATGCCCAGAACCATATAAACTAGGCATGACTGTATATGCTTCTAACCACAGTACTCCAGATGTGGAGGCAGGAAGCTCAGGAATTCAAGATTCTCATCAACTACAAAAGGAGATTGAGGTAAGGACTAAGGATTGTAAGTCTGGACTACATGAGACTCTGTATCAAAACTAAGAACTAACTAACTAAATGAAACTACGTTATCTATGTAATGTTGATAAGTAATGTATTCTTTTTGATGAATTAACTTTTGTGATGTAAATATTATTGTGTCTGAGAATGTTTATCTTGCTTTCTAGCAGAAACTGCTTCAGAAGGATCAGAAAATTCTTTTCTAAAAGTTGTGCATGTGAATGTGTGCTTGCTTGTGCATGTGCATGTGTGCGTGCGTGCTTGTGTGCGTGTGTGGGTATGTGTGTAGGAGAGTAGGCATCCTTTCCTTTCTTTGTGGTCTGAAGGAGTAACATATTCAGAAGGGAAATCTGAGCCTTCTATATTTCAAGTAATTTGTTGTAATTGAAGGAAAGGTTGAAGGTAAAGAAGCTTACAATGAAGGGATACCTAGAGAAATTTATACTCACAATTCCAAAATGAAGAATGCAACTAAGCAATTACTCTCTGGGGTTTTCAAGTGTGGGGGGGTCTTAAATGTCAAGCTAAAGGCTTGAGACTAGTTGGAAAAGGAAGTCTTTTTAGAAATTTTATTTTAGTGTAGCTATCACCTCTAGTTTCACTTTTTGAAATTAGTCTGCAAAGTGAGTAAGTAGGATATATCTGCCATTTATCATAATTCAAAATGTCATCTCATTTGATTCCAAACAGACATAGCTGGAAATATAGCAGAATAATATAAAGTTTACACTCTTATTATATTCTTTCAATAAGTTTTCCACCTTTCCTACCTTATCTCTTTTGTATTTTCCCCTTTTTCTTTCAAGTTGTCTATTTTTTTGTAAACAGCAGTGGAAAACTCATTTGAGTGAGCAAGCTCAAGGTTAAAACAGTCACTATGGAACCTATTAATTGTGTAACTTTGGCCATGCCATTAACCTCAGTTTCATTCTTTAAAAAACAGAATGGTATACCAGTGGATTGTTGTAAGGATTAATAAAGTAATTTCCATAAGGTGTAATGCCAGACATATGGTAGGCACTGATCATAATCATTACATTATTAAAATCCAGATGTCAGCTAAGGCCTCCAGGTTCCTAGGAGAGTTAACAGTTTTACTCAAATCTCCGATTTCAGGATCCTTTACGATCAAATATCATTTTCCAAATCCTTGCCTCTTAAGACCTTCTTGTTATTTGCTTCTGTGTCTATTGAAATATTTTTCTCATAAAAAAATTGGATGCAAAAATTGTCCCTTAATAAATTTCTGGAGAAATCATATTAAATATCTGATATAGTGTTGAATTTCTGAAACATCTGTGAATATTTGAGATTTTGTTTAGAGGTTTTATTAGGGATCCACAGCTGCTTCTAAACCTTGGTCTGTAAAAATAATTAAACAGACAACAAAATGACTACCTGTATCTGGTAAGGTGGTTCTTTTAAGCAAGTGCACACCTTTGAAAGGAACAACCATGGTGTCATGAGGGAGTAAGGAAGGTAACATTCACCTAGCCAACTGAACCAACACTAGCAATCTGTGAAGTGATAGATTTGTCATCAAGATTTAATATCCTCTTCCCTCCCAAAAGACACACTTCATTCCAAGGTTTACATCTCTAGGGTTCTTACTCCTTGCTCCCTGAATTTCAGATGCAAGCAGTATTGGAAACACTTGCAAGCTCACTGCAAGTGTTTATTTCTTATTCCCCTCAAACTGTAGCATAATGAGACCCCTAAGTTATTATTAACATTTATGAATCACTACTTGGTCATCTCAGGTTCCTTGTGCTCAACTTCTTAAAAGCGTCCATATCAAAGCAGTTGCAAAGCAAATAAAGAAATGTTCTCAGATTTTAATGTATCACATGTTTTATAGGAGAATTTCTTTTATATAACTCTCTTGGCATGCTCTCATTGCCAGTGGTTTTGGTCTCACTGATAATTTAGTCAGCTAGTTTAAATAGCATTAGTATATTCTTGAATCAATGGTCCTAAACACTTACTTTGTTGTGATTTTATTTTCAAGCCATGGTTCTGATGGTCTATTTATATACTAATGATAAATTATGTAACTCCTAAAACTTAACCTTGAAAATTTTATGATTTAGGAAAAAAAACATGACAGTTAGTTACTTGTAAATTCATTTTGGAGAATTCATCAGCTTTCATAATGTATAATAAACTACAATGGATTTTTGAAGTATATGGAAGTAGCTCAGTCTAACTCATCCAAAAGAGTATCATGAACAAAGGAAAAATAACTTTATCTTGGCTATTCCAAGCTTATGGACTAGCTTATGGGCTAATATCCACTTATCAGTGAGTACATACCATGTGTGTTCTTTTGTGACTGGGTTACCTCACTTAGGATGATATTCTCCAGATCCATCCATTTCCCTAAGAATTTCAAAAACTCATTGTTTTTAATAGCTGAGTAGTACTCCATTGGGTAAATGTACCACAATTTCTGTATCCATTCCTCAGTTGAGAGACATTTGGGTTCTTTCTAGCTTCTGGCTATTATAAATAAGGCTGCTATGAACATAGTACAGCATGTATCCTTATTACATATTGGAGCATCTTCTGAGTAATATGCCCAGAAGTGGTATTGCTAGGTCCTCAGGTAGTACTATGCCTACTTTTCTCAGGAACCGCTAAACGTATTTCCAGAGTGGTTGTACCAACTTGCAATCCTCCCAGCAATGGAGGAGTGTTCCTTTTTCTCCACATTCTTGACATCATCTGCTGTCACCTGAGTTTTTGATCTTAGTCATTCTGACTGGTATGAGGTAGAATCTCAGGGTTGATTTGATTTGCATTTCCCTGATGAGTAAGGATGTTGAACATTTCTTCAGGTTCTTCTCAGCCATTCAGTATTCCTCAGTTGAGAATTCTTTTTTTACCTCTGTACCCCATTTTCAATAGGGTTATTTGGTTCTCTGGAACCTAAGTTCTTGAGTTCTATGTATATATTGGATATTAGACTTCTATCAGATGTAAGATTGGTAAGATCTTTCCCAAATCTGTTGGCTACTATTTTGTCCTATTGACAATGTCCTTTGCCTTAATAGAAGCTTTGTAATTTTATGAGGTTCTATTAGTCAATTCTTGATCTTAGAGAAGCTTAGAATACCTAAGATACAATTCACAGACTATGAAGCTCAAGAAGAAGGAATACCAAAGTGTTGATATTTCGGACCTTCTTAGAAGAGATAACAAATTGGCCATGGAAGGAGTTAGAGAGACAAAGTGTGGAGCAGAAACTCAAGGGATGACAATCCAGAGACTGTCCCACCTGGGAATCCTTCCCATATCCAGTCACCAAACCCAGAAACTATTGTAGATGCCAACAAGTGCTTGCTGTCTCCTGAAAGGCTCTGACAGTGTCTGACAAATATAGAAGTAGATGCTCACAGCCATCCATTGGACTGAGCACAGTTTCCCCAATGGAGGAGCTAGAGAAAGGACTCAAGGAGCTGAAGGGGTTTGCAGACCAATAGTAGGAACAACAATATGGACCAACTAGTACCCCCAGAGCTCCCAGGGACTAAACCACCAACCAAACAGTACACATGGCGGAACTCATGACTCCAGCTGCATAGGTAGCAGAGGATGGCCTTGTCAATCATCAATGTGAGGAGAGGGCCTTGATCCTGTGAAGACTCTATGCCCCAGTATAGGATTTTATGCAGTGTGAATTCAGAGTCCAAATTCAACTCTAGATTGGTGCTTTACTTAACCTTCATCAGAGAAGCATATTCTTGAAGTAAACTTCAGGTAACAGAGAAACCTACATCTGGTCAATATGCAAAGAATAAGAAACTTGAGAATGTTCAGCCCCAAGTGGGACATCAATTTCTCAGTGTTGGGTTCCTGTCTCCTGCCTCAACTCCAGGGACATCAGAGCTTACAACCCGAGACTGTCAGCTCATGCCTGCTGTGCCTAAAACAAAGGCCCACTATGCTGAGTTCCTCCAAGGTTCCTGGCTGACCTGACAGGTCTGCTGGCTGAGAACATTGTATAATGTAAACAAACTGACTGCCTGAGGACATCTGCTGTTGACCTCAGCCCCCACCGCTGGCCTCACCTCCAACCTCTCCCAGTGCCTAGACCTACAGGACACCCTGAGCTGCTACCGTTGAGAGCAGCACACCAGGAAGCCCAGCTTCCCCTTGACTTCCCCTTGACTCTTTTCTGACCCTCTCCTGACCCCTCCCACATTTATATTATGCAAATGTCATTGTAACCTAGAGATCCAGTTTCGCTTTCTCATGTACTTATAAATGCTGAACCTCAAAAGTAAAGTTAGAAGCTTTGATTGGAACTCAACTTGGCTTCATGTCCTTTTGTTCTTAAACTCTGCTTCAGGTCCCTTTCTTCCTTCGACTGAGAGAGAACCCAGTTCTTTAAATTGCAGGACAGTTTCATCTCAGCCTTCCTCTCCAAGCTCAGAGATTTGTATGGAAGAGAAAGTGGCAAGATTGAAAGTTTCAAAAACCAGTTTTTCCCAGATGTATTTGGGCAGGTGGTAACACTTGACTGGATAAAATAATGAGAATAAATGAAAGATGAATTCTCAGCCACCAACAAGACATACCCTCTACTTTGAGACTCAGGAAACATTGCAGATTAAGGGGCAGAAAATCATAATATCTAGAAGACAGGAAGAAGAGTTATTTAATACCATTATGTGGATATAATACACTCATTCTATTCATAAACTCTGCAAAACAAAACAAAACAAAACAAAAATTTGCCTAAGATGTGCCTGTACAAGAATAGTCCTGAGAAAAAACAACCAAATTGAGAGAGAGGATCAAGTGGCTCTGTCATATTTCTACTGAACTAGTGGGAAATTGTAGATTCTGAGAGTTAGAGCGTCACTGGTTTCAGTAGATTAAACTCTTATGAGCCCTCAAAGCTCCAGATAGAGTTTGAAACATACAATCATAGAGATGGTGCAGGTTAAACACATAATTAAAACAAATACTGTGGAAAAAGGTCTCATGGGGAGAAGTCAGAGAGTGATATGGATAGAAGTGAAACAGAAGATAGAAATGAGAGTAGTAGGAATTCACTGTATACATTATCTTTTGGGAGGAGAGATTATTATATAATTGCAATATTTCTGTCTTTCTTTTCCTCCCTCCAAACTCTTCCATACAACCACCAACCCCACTGCTACCTGCCAATTCCCCCTCACACAGTCTCTCTCTGATTTCCCCTTCCTTTCTCTTCTAAGAGGATAGAGATACCCCTCCTGAGTATCTCCTAACCCTGGTACACTAAATCTCTGCAGCACTAAGCATAACCTCACCCACTAAGGGCAAACAAGGCAGCCCAACTAAGGGAACATATTCAACAGACATGGGTCAGTTTTAGGGCTAACCCTGCTCTAGTTGTTGAGGAACCCACATAAAAACTAAGCTATACATCTGCTACATATGTACTGGCGGCCTAGCTCAAGCCTAAGTATGGTTCTTGGTTGGTGATTCAGTCTCTGAGAGCCCCCGAGGGTCCAGATTAGTGAACTCTGTTGGTCTTACGGTAGAGTCCCTGATTTTAGTGGGATTATTCTAAGATTCTCTCAATTGATTTTAAAGTTGGCTATTTTCTTGCTGAATATTGCTTTTATTATATTTAGATCCATATTATATACCTGATCTCTCCCAGGCCCTTCATATGCAGGGGTGTTAGATTTTGTCACAGGTATTTTCAGCATCTAATGAAATGATTATATGGTGGGTGGTATTTTTGTTGTGTTCTTAGATTTAGTGTGTGAGTGTCTTACTGAGTATTTTTGCATCAATGTTCATAAGAGAAATTGGCCTGAAATTATTTTTATTTGTTGAGTCTTTGTGTGGATTAAGCATCAGGGTCTCTGTGGCTTAATGAATGAATTTGGCAGTGTTCCTTCTGTTTTTATTTTGTGGAATAGTTTGAAGAGTATTGATATTAGCTTTTCTTTGAAAATCCGGTATGATTCTGCAATAGTACCTTCTGGCCCTGGGCATTTTTTGGTTAGGAGACTTTTTAAAAAAATTTATTTATTTATTTATTTATTTATTTATTTATTTATTTTTGGTTTTTTTGATACAAGGTTTCTCTGTATAGCCCTGGCTGTCCTAGAACTCACTTTGTAGACCAGGCTGGCCTCGAACTCAGAAATTTACCTGCCTCTGCCTCCCAAGTGCTGTGATTAAAGCCATGTGCCACCACTGCCTGGCAGTTAGGAGACTTCTAATGACTGCTCCTATTTCCTTAGGGATTGTGGGGCTGTTTAAATAGTTTATCTGATCTCAACTTAACTTTGGTAAGTGGAATCTGTCTAGAAGATTATCCATTTCATTAAGATTTTCCAATTTTGTATGATACAGACTTTTGAAGTAATAGCTAATAAATTAATTCTTTGAATTTCCTCATTGTTTGCTATATTGTTTGCCTTTTCTTTGCTGATTTTGTTTGCTTGGATATTGTCTTTTTGTCTTTTAATTACTTTGATTAGGGGTTTGTCTATATTATTGATTTTCTCAAAGTACTACCTTGTGGTTTTGTTGAGTCTCTAAGTTGTTTTCTTCGTTTCAAATTGATTGATTTCAGCCCTCATTTTGCTTATTTCCTGATTTCTTCTCCTTTTGCAATACTTTTCCTTCTTTTTTTTTTCTAGAGTTTTCAGGTGTACTTTTAAACTGTTGGTATGAAAACTGTCTAATTTCTTTATGGGGACAGTGTTATGAACTTGCCTCTTCACACTGCTTTCATTTTGTCCCTTAAGTTTGGGTATACTGTGCCTTCATTTTCATGGAATTCTTGAAAGATTTTAATTTCTTTATTTATTTCATCCCTAAACCAGAGATCATTGAATAGAGAGTTGTTTGATTTCCATGACTTTGTAGGGTTCCTGTGTTTCTGTTATTGTTGAAGTTCAGTTTTAAAGCAGGGTGATCCAATAAGATACAAGGTGTTAGTTATTTCAATTTTCTTGTATCTGTTGAAGCTTGCTTTGTGACCAACTATATGGTCAGTTTTGGAGAAGGATCTATGTGGTGTTGAGAAAAAGGTATATTTTTTTGTGTTTGAGTAAAATATTCTGTTGATGCCTGTTATGTCCATTTGATTCATAACATTGGTTAGTTTCAATATTTCTCTGTTTATAGTTTTTGTCTGGATGACCTGTGGATTGCTGAGAGTGGGGTATTGAAGTCTCCCATTACAACTAGAGTGTAGAGTCCGATGTTTAATTTATGCTTTATAAATTTTTCTTTTGCAAATGAGAGTTTCCTTCTGTTTGGGGCATAGATGCTGAGAATTGAGAAATTACCTTTGTAGATTTTTCCTTTGAGGAATATGAGGCATACTTCTTTGGCTCTTGAATTTTGATTGGAATCAATTTTTCTTAAATATTAGAATCGTTACTCCAGCTTGCTTCTTGGGTCATTTTGCTTAGAAAGCTTTTTTCTCAGCCCTTTACTCCATGGTAATATCCATCTTTATTTCTGAGGTGTGTTTCTTTTATGCAGCAGAATGATATATTCTGTTTTTATATCTATTCTGTTTTTTGTTTGTTTGTTTGCTTGCTTTTTTATTAGAAATTTTCATTATTTACATGTCATATGATAGCTCCTTTCCCAGTTTCCCCTCAGGAAAAAAAATTTAAAAAAAAAAACCTGTTCCCTCCCCTCTCCCCCTGCTCACCAACCCACACTCTCCCTCTTCCTGGCCCTGGCATTGCCCTACACTGAGAGGCTAAAGGCCTCTCCTGTCCTTGATGACTAACAAGGCCATCCTCTGCTATACATATGCTGCTGGAACCATTAGTTCCACCATGTGTACCATTTGTTTGGTGGTTTAGTCTCTGGGAGTTCTGAGGGTACTAGTTAGTTCATATTGTTGTTCATCCTAACAGGCTGCAAGCCTTTCAGCTCCTTGGGTCCTTTATCTACCTCTTCCATTGGGGACCCTCTGCTCAATCTAATGGATGGCTGTGAGACTCTACTTCTGTATTAGTCAGGCACTGTCAGAGCCTCTCAGGAGATAGCTATATCAGGCTCCTGTCAGCCAGCACTTGCTGACATCCACAATCGTGTGTGGACTTGATGATTCAATATGGGAAGGATTCCCAGGGGGAGCAGTCTCTGGATTGTCCTTCCTTCAGTCTAGGCTCCATAGTTTGTCTCTGCAACTCCTTCCATGAGATTTTTGTTCCCCCCTTTAAAAAGGAACTAAGTATTCACACTTTGGTCTTCCTTCTTCTTGAGTTCCTTGTGGTTTGTGGATTGTACTTTGTGTATTCTGATCTTCTGGGCTAATATCCACTTATCAGAGAGTGCATACCATGTATGTTCTTTTGTGATTGGGTTACCTCACTCAGGATGATTTGCATTTCCCTGATGACTAAGGATGTTGAACATTTCTTTAGGTATTTCTCATCCATTCAATATTCCTCAGTTGAGAATTCTTTGTTTATCCCTGTACCCCATTTTTAATAGGGTTATTTGGTTCTCTGGAGTCTAACTTCTTGAGTTCTTTGTATATATTGGATATTAGCCTTCTATCGGTTATAGAATTGGTAAATTTGTTGGTTGCCAAATTTGTTGGTTGCCATTTTTTCCTATTGACAATGTGTTTTGCATTATGGAAGCTTTGTAATTTTATGAGGTCCCATTTTCCTGGTTGTGGATCAGCAGTCCCTCCTGAGTCCTTGGGTCTGAGCACTCCCTGGAGACAAGCTCTCTGCTTTCAAGAAAGGGGCAGATAGGATTCACTTCCATTCTGTAAGCCCATGTCTTTATATTGCTGAATATTTTCCTTTAATGTTGAGAGATATTAATGACCAGTGATTGTTATTCCCTGTTATTTTGATGTTGGTGGTGTTAGTGTGCCTGTGACTCTCTCTCTCTCTTTCTCTGTGTGTCTGTGTGTGTGTGTGCGCATGCGCGCATGTGCATGTGCATGTCATTTTGTACCTCCCTTGTTTTTGTGGATATAGAATTACTTATTTCCTGTATTTAGAATAGATGTGTTAGATAGAACTATCTTCCTTTGATTGGAGTTTCCCTTCTAGCATTTCTGTAAGGCTAGATTTGTGTGTAGATTTTGTTTGATTTTGGATTTTTCTTGAAAAGTCTTGTTTTCTTCATCTATGGTTATTGAGAGTTTTGCTAGGTATCACAGTCTAAATTGGTATTTTTATTTTTATTTTTATTTATTTATTTATTTATTTATTTATTTATTTATTTATTTGGTTGGAAGATATCTGTCCAGGCCCTTTTGGCTTTTGGAGTCTGTGTTGAGAAGTGAGATATAATTCTTGTAAGTCTGCTTTTGTATGTTACCTGGTATTTTTCCATTTTTGCTTTTAACATTCTTCGTTCTGTAGATTTTTTGTTTTGAATATTATGTGGCAAGAGGATATTCCTTTCTTGTCCAGTTTAATTGATGTTCTATAAGTCTCTTGTATTTTTATAGGCATCTCTTTATGTTGGGAAAGTTTTCTTCTGTGATTTCTTTGAAAATTATTTCTGGTCATTGTGCTAAGACTTTTCTCCTTCTATTCCTGTTATTTTAGGTTATCCTACATTTCCTGGACATTTTGTGTTGGGAATTTTATAGATTTAATATTTTCTTTGACTGATGTATCAGACTCTTCTATTGTATCTTCTATGTCTGAGATTCTATATTCCATCTCCCATATTCTGTTGGTGATACTTGTGTCTGTTATTCCTCTTCTCTTCTCTAGGTATTCTTGCTCCCAGATTCCCTCAGTTTGTTGTTTTCTTTATTACTTTTATTTCTGTTTTCAGGTCTTGAAAATTTTTATTTATTTCCTTCACCTGTTTAATTTTATTTTCCTTTATTTTTCAGGGATTTATTTGTTTTCTCTTTGAGAAGATCTCTAACTGTTTGCTTTTCATGTTCCTATATTTCTTTAAGTGATTCATTCATTTTTTCTCTAACGGCCCCATTCATCTGTATAAGATTGTATTTAAGGTCATTTTCTCATGTTTCAGTTGTATTAGGATATCTAAGGTTTTCTGTAGTAGGATATCTGTGCTTTGATGATGTCATACAGCCCTGTTTATGGTATTAGTTTTCCTTTGAAAACTTTTAGCCACCTAGAGGGCTTTATCTCCCGGATGTTCCCATTGTTGTACATATTGAGAGGGGCCTAACTCTGATGATTCTGGTGTTAAAGGTTTCTGGTGGGTATCCCTGTGTGGTATAGCTCCCAGTACAGCAGTTCTGTTGAAAGTGGGCAGAGAAGTAGCCGGACAGTGGAGGTCTGGCAGGGATAGCAGGCTGTTCATGGAAGCTTGGAATGCTACAAAGGACTCAGTGTGCTGTAAGATGGGTGCACGAAGTGAATATCACTTTTATGTAAATACTGGGGTTTTTGTTTTGGTATAATTTGCATTCAAAATTATAAAGCCTTCATTTAACATTTTTATTTCTAATTTTAACTAATAATTTCATATATAGATGTGTTATTTATAATAACTAGAAACTGGAAACAACCCAGATGTCCCTCAATAGAGAAATGGATACAGAAAATGTGGTACATTTATATAATGGAGTACTACTCAGCTATTAAAAACAATGAATTTATGAAATTCTTAGGGAAATGGATGGATCTGGAGAATATCATCCTGAGTGAGGTAACCCAATCACAAAAGAACACATATGGTATGCACTCTCTGATAAGTGGATCTTAGCCTAGAAGATTGGAATACACAAAGTACAATCCACAAACCACAAGGAACTCCAGAAGAAGGAAGACCAGAGTGTGAATACTTCGTTCTGTCTTAAAAGGGGGTACAAAATAGCCATGGAAGTAGTTGCAGAGACAAACTATGGAGCAGAGACTGAAGGAAGGATAATCCAGAGACTGCTCCACCTGGGAATATTTCCCATACTTAATCATCAAATCCAGACACTATTGTGAATGTCAGCAAGTGTTGGTTGACAGGAGCCTGATATAGCTGTCTCCTGAGAGGCCTGACAGTGCCTGACTAATACAGAAGTAGAGGCTCACAGCCATCCGTTGGATTGAGCAGAGGGTCCCCAATGGAGGAACTAGAGAAAGGACCCAAGGAGCTGAAGGGCTTGTAGTCCCTTAGGATGAACAACAATATGAACTAACTAGTACCTTCAGAGCTCCCAGAGACTAAACCACCAAACAAAGAATACAGATGGTGGGACTCATGGCTACAGCAGCATATGTAGCAGAGGATGGCTAAGTCTGTCATCAATGGGAAGACAGGCCCTTGGCCCTGTGAAGGTTCTATGCCCCTGTGTAGGGGAATGCCAGGGCCAGGAAGCAGAAGAATGTGAGTTGGTGAGTGGGGGGTATAGGGGGAAGGAACTGGGTTTTTTATCTTATTTTATTTTATTCTATATTTGGAGGGGAAACTGGGAAAGAGATATCATTTGACATGTAAATAAAGAAAATATCTAATAAAAAGTAAATAAATAAAAAACAATTATTCATTAAAAAAATCATTATTTTATATGGATGAAGAAGTATATGCAAGTGAAAGGAAAACTGCTATGGCATGCTCCCTGTGGAGAAATTAGCCAAAGCATGGGGTATCGTCTTTGTAAGGTGACAAATCAAGGTAAAATTTCAGTAACATGGGAAGCAGATGGGACAGAAAAAAAATGAAATCATCAAGTACATTTACAGTGGACAGTGAATGAATAAAATTAAGAAAAAGTTTATGAGATCATGGTGCCAAAACTCTTTACATGTTATATGTGTTCTCTCTCTCTCTTGTTTAGGAAGAAACTTCCATGTGTCTCACATGGCTTAGACAGTGGTGAATAATCTTTCTATGAAAAACTTTACATTAAAAAATAAGTTCCCATTGGGTCAGTGCACAGGCTTCTGATTTTTGTAAAAATTATACATTGTAAGAAGTCACTTAGAGGGTATTATATCTAAGCTACAGTTGATATTGCGAATGAGTTAGTTCATTCCTGAGAAGCAAATCTCCATCTGAAAGCTTCAAGGTCTAAGCAAAATTCTTACCCCTAAATGACTATAATTGATAATTTCAAGTTTTGTTAGAAAATGTCACTTATTCACAAAGGGAACAAATATATACAATGGATATCAACTAAGCCTCCATGTATTCATTGCCCAGTTTTGAACAAAATATTAGCAGTGCCTAAGAGTCATTTGTATCATTCACTAATCTTTCCCCCTCTCTTTATATATGTATTATCCAAAATGTGTATTATTTTCTTCACTTTGCTTCATATCTTTAAGAATATATGTTATAGTTTTGTCCCACTTAATGCTATGGTGAATGAACTCCTACAGCATGTATCTTCTTGTGACTCTCTTATGAACTTTATTCATGCTGACAAAACAGCAACTATTCACAATTTTGTTGTATTATGTTCAAGAACAAGTATCCATATATCTCAGTTACTTTTTCTGTTGCTGTAATAAAATACTCTGTAAAAGCAACTTAAGGAAGAATGTGTTTATTTTGAGTTACAGCCCCAGTATAAAGTTTATCATAGTGGACAAGTCCTGGTGGTAGGAACATTAGACAGATGATATATTTGACATTGTATCCCTATTAGGAAGCAAAGAATAATGTATACATTTGTCAAGCTCAGATTATTCTTTTTATACAGTCCAGGATTTCAGACAATGAAACAGTGCCACCTATAGTAGCTAGGTTTCCCATTTACATTAATTTAATGAAGAAAATCCTTCATTGTCAGGTTCAGAGGCCCATCTCCCAGATGATTCCAGATCTCAACTAGTTGACATTTGACACTTAACACCATATAATTAATATTTATCTGTCTACTTTGTAGTTGAATGTCAGTTAGTCTGCTTCTATTTTTAACTTTTTTTAGGACAAAAATGTTAAAAACATACTTCTATGTATTATTTCTAGCATTTGTGCATGGCTTATATACTGGAGTAGAATTTTGGGTCATAAAATGTGTGTCTTAGTTAAGGTTTATATTGCTGTGGTAAAATGTCATAATGAAAAACAAATTTTGAAAGAAAGTGTTTATTTAACCTTACAGCACGTAGTCCATCAACTAGGGAAAGTAAGAATTTCAAAGCAGAGACCTAAAAGCAAGAGTGATGCAGAGGTCATGGAGGAATAACTGCTTGCTCCCCATGACTAGCTCATACTGATTTCTTATAGTATCCAAGACCAGTCCAGGGGTGGTTAACACCTACAATTGGTTACGTCCATCTATATCAATAACTAAATAAGAAAATCCCGCCGGGCGTTGGTGGCACACGCCTTTAATCCCAGTACTTGGGAGGCAGAGA
>NC_045030.1:82818785-82824364 GCF_008632895.1 Mastomys coucha | reverse complement strand
GAGAGAGAAAAAGAAAAGAAAAAAGAAAAGAAAAGAAAAGAAAAAGAAAATCCAGAGGGAATATTTTCACAATTGACGTTCCTTCTTCCAAAAATGACTTTAAACTTCAAGTTGACATAAAACTAGCCAGCACTGTATGGTCTAGGTTATTTTTATTGGAGTGTAATAAAATGTTTTCTAATTTGTATTCCACTAGAACTGCAGGAGGTAGAGGTTGTTGTTCCGCCTCTTTTTGTTTTCTTTCTTTTGGCTCTTTTATGAATATTTACATTGTATTAAGACTTGGGGAAATAAATCTCAGAATGCATTTCCTTCTCATCAGAGGGAAGAACAGATGAACCACTGGTTGATTGGCTCAGTTACTTCACTACTTATGATAGACTCATAGATGGTTAACTACCCTGTACTCTTTGGTTTCATACCTGTGAGTGCAGGGGAGTTTTTGTAGGTAACACTTGGTAGCTTAACTTCTGGAATGTGAGGTAGAAAATACAGCTTCAAGACAGAGAGAGCTCCCAAATGAAACATAAAATACAACATGAAAGTAGTTGCTTCAGTAGGGTATGAAATAATTGACCCATAAAAGAACATTCAATACCTTTTATAAGTCTTATAGTTTTTTGATTGTTTAAGTATCATTTATTGAGCTAATAGTTCCCTGTTGAGTACACAGAGTTCCTTGTACTCACAGAGAAGGATTAAGAGAACCAGGAATGTAAACTTCTCAATGGAAGAGATAAAAATCAAATACATGTATTCCATTCAGAAAAATAAGAGTGGATATTGTTAACAGCCTGTTGACCTTCTTGCAAATTATTTGTTACTAATAGATTATTTTATTTTATTATTTTTGTTTTGGCTTGTGAGTTAGGGTCTCACTTGTATGGATGGTCCTGGTTAGCCTCAAATCATGATCTTTCTGCTTAAGCTGCCAGTGCTACAATTACAGATGTACAATGGTGATTTCAAAGTTTAAAGTTCATTTCGTTTTTGTTTTTCAATCAGTAATTATAGCAGATGAATAAAGTATCAGAAACTGTTCATCACAAGTTATAACTATATAGAAAACTGGTTTAAACCTGTGGTTACCATAGTTTATATTTTATAAAGGAGATATAGTTGAAAACAAGATTTTATAAGTGATGAAATTATTTAGAGAAAAATAAGTAGGAAATATGGACAGATATTGACTTACAAAGGTGTTTGGTGAAAGTTTCAACTAAAAGCAAACATTCATGAGTAATATCTCTAGGAGAAACCAAAGGGTTATGGATGAAGAAACAGCTAGTGAAGCAGGTTCTGTAAATTATTATAAAAACATGGGCTATTGTGTTGGAAAAGAAGTGGTGAGGGAATATGAAAGAGATAAAGTCAAAGAAACTCATCCAGAATTCTTAGGTGAAATCTTAAGGTGTGACTGACTTAACTCACAGGATGACTCTGGCTGCAGACTTGGGAATAGACTGAATGGGAAGAAAAGGATACTGCATTGTCATTTGTTTTTGATCTAGAAAGGTTAAATTTCAGTGTTCTTCACATTCTTACAGGAAACCTACCCTTACATATCAGGCCTCAAGAATTTAGGAGTTTCCCATAACTTAGCACAACTGACTCCAAGATAGAAGTACCATCCAGGCTGTAAAATGTAGCATGCAGACAGCACCTTTTGCAAAAATAAAAGCAAAGACCTATTCCATCAGTCTATAATTCTGGGAAAGTCTCTAAAGGTACTAATTTTGCTTTTTTGCAAGCTATTAATTCTTTTTAACTGAAGTATGTCAAGTCATAATATGTTTGTGCATGTGTGTGTGTGTGTGCATGCCCATGCCTGTGCTTAAAAGCTCACCGTAAGGAATCTGTGGTGCTATACAGTGATCTGAAACACACAGTGTAGTTCTGGCTGGATAATAAAGACTTTACTATTTCCTTGAACCCATGTCTGATCAGTCTTCTCTAGAGGATACTCCAGAGGAAATCAAACAATGAATGTAATATTTTCTACTTAGCTGCTTTTCTATACATACATTCCATCAAATTTAATCTATTATGGTAGGTAAGTCTTACATATTTTACTTATTAAATAAAACTATCAATCCACTCTTTATTGCTGATGTATCTTAAGGTTCCTCAGTTTGATAGTGCTTTTAAAATTACCTATTTAATTTTCTCAATAAGTGCCTTATATATTTAAAACTACATTATTAGGCACATATGATTTAAATATAATTATTATTCTCTAGCAATTTAATACTTCTGTGGACTCTTGTTCTCAACTGGTTTGGAACCCAGCAAAGCAAACACTCTACTACTGTATTACAGATTTAATATAGGACCATAAGATAAGCAAGCATTATACCATTGTATTACATCCTAAGCTTCCAACTAGGAGCTTTCATTTTTATATAGATATTTCTTATGTTTGAATAATTTATTCTTTCTCATTCTTCAGTTGTTTCTAGGAGACATTTTGCAGAGATTTTATACATCTTTAATTCTCATTATTTTCTCTTTAACTAATCTACTACTTAATCTAAAATTATATTTATTCTAAATTGTTTTAATTTTCATTATCATAAATTCTTTTAATTCCATTCAGATTGATTTTTAAGTTTTTAGCATTTTTATTTCTTCCACAATAAAATACTTTCAGTACAAACATCTCCATAAGAGAAATTGCCTAATGTTGCAATAATATCCACATTACATAAAACAATATATACATTCAGTATATATTCCATGAATTCTTTTCAAAGAAGTAGGAAAAATATAAACTTTACTCAACTTAGACAAAATCATTCAATCAATTCTTTTTTTATACTGGGAACTGAACTAAGAGTTTTATATGTATATGACAAACATCTTATCACTAAGCTATATCCCCTGTTACTTTTTACTTTCTTTTGAGACAAGGTTTCCCAAAGCGCCTATAATCCTCTTCCTCAACTTCACAAGTAATTCAAAACAAACAATAAACCAAATAAAAATTGGAGGAAACCTACTTTTTTCAAAATAAATTACAAAGCAATTATGAGAACAGTATACTGTTGACATTAGAACAACTACACTGGCCAGTGGAATACAATAGAGAGCACAGGAGTTAAGCAAATCATACATGGTCAACTAATTTAGGGAAGCTCCCCAAAAGATACAAATGAAGAAAACTCTATTCAATAAATGGTGCTGAATTAACCATATCATTCTGCAAAATAAAGGAAATCAACCTTTATTTGTTTAATGGCTTATTTATTTAGCATTATACTATGTAGCCCACATTATCCTGAAACTCATAATCCTTTATAGCCTTAGCCTGCCAAGTATTAAGAAGGTTTTTAGCTTTTTGTGGTTGTTGTTTATTTTTACTGAAGTTTATAAATAAGCATGCAAGACTGCTGTTTTCTTTGTGTAAGTACTTGTCATCAATTGTTTTATACAATATATTTTGATAATATTTACCTCTCCCAAGATCTTTTCAGATCCACCTCTATCTGTCTACCCATACAACTAATTGTCGTCTTCTATTTTGTTGTTGTTGTTTATTTTCAACAGGTTGAATCCAACATATGCTGCCCAAATATACATCAATGTAGAGCCTACCCTAGAGTGTGGTCATACCCTTAAGGAAAACACTGATTTCTTATAGCCAGTCTTCCAATGCCTCTTATTCGTACAGTTTTTCTATATCTTCTTCTATAGTGATCCTTGGGGGTTGGGGAAATAAGTTTGATATAGATGTTTTATTTACAGCTGTGTAATCTGTAGGCTTTTACTTTCTGCAACTCTGGGGTTGGGGGTGGTGGCTTTTTATTATTATCATCCACTATAAAAAGACTCTCTCTCTCTGTTTCTCTCTCTGTCTCTCTGTGTGTCTCTCTCTCAGATATTTTATTTATTTACATTTCAGTTGTTATCCCCTTTCCCGATTCCCCCCCCCCAGAAATCCCCTATCCCATCCTCCCTCTACCTACCTCCTTCTATGAGAGTGCTGCCACCATCACACACCCACTCCTGTCTCCCTGCTCTGGCATTCCAGTATATTGGGGCATCAA
Source organism: Mastomys coucha (assembly GCF_008632895.1). Taxonomy (NCBI): domain Eukaryota; kingdom Metazoa; phylum Chordata; class Mammalia; order Rodentia; family Muridae; genus Mastomys; species Mastomys coucha. Next base: position 82,820,318 of record NC_045030.1, on the reverse strand, counting down.
GGCTTCCCAGGACCAAGGGCCTCTCTTCACATTAATGTACTATAAGCCCATACACTGTTACATATGCAGCTGGAGCCATGGGTCCCTCTTTGTGTATGTACACTTTCTTTGCTGGTTTAGTCCCTGGGAGCTCTGGGTGTTCTGGTTGGTTGATATTGTTGTTCTTACTATGGGTTGCAAACACCTTCAGCTCCGTTAGCACTTTCTCTAACTTCTACATTGGGGACCCCATGCTCAGTCCAAAGGTTTGCTGCAAGCATCCACTTCAGTATTTGTCAGCCTCTGGCAAAGCCTCTCAGTAGACAGCTATATCCAGCTCCTGACAGCAAGTACTTCTTGCCATCTGCAATAAAGTCTGGGTTTGGTGTCCGTATATGGGATGGCCTTTCCTTCAGCCTCTGCTCAAAATTTTATCTCCATGTTTCCTCACTTGAATATTTTGTTCCCCCTTCTAAGAAGGACTGAAGCATCCACATTTTGGCCTTTCTTCTTCTTGAGCTTCATGTGGTTTGTAAATGGAATTTTGGATATTCTGAGCATTTGGGCTAAAATCCACTTATCAGTGAGTGGAAAATATGTGTTCTTTGTGACTTAGCTATCTCACTCCGGATGATATTTTCTAGTTCCATCCATTTGCCTAAGAATTTCATGAAGACATTGTTTTTAATAGCTGAGTAGTACTCCACTATATAAATGTACAACATTTTCTCTATCCATTCCTCTGTTGAGGGATATCTGGGTTATTTCCAGCTTCTGACTATTATAAATATGGTTTATACATATAATACATTCCACAGTGGTTGTATCAGCTTGAAATCCCATCAACAGTAGAAGAGTATTGCTCCTTTCCCACATCCTCGCCAGCATCTGTTGTTACCTGAGATTTTCATCTTAGCCATTTTGAATGGTATGAAGTAGAATCTCAGGGTTGTTTTGATTTGCATTTTCCCTGATGACTAAGGATGTTGAACATTTCTTTAGGTGCTTCTCAGCCATTCAGCATTCCTTAGTTGACAATTCTTTGTTTAGCTCTGTACCCCATTTTTAATAGGGTTTTTTGATTCTCTGGAGTCTAACTGCTTGAGTTCTTTGTATATATTGGATATTAGCCCTTTTTCAGATGTACAGTTGGAAAGATCTTTTTCCAGTCATTTGGTTGCCATTTTGTCCTATTGACAGTATCCTTTGCCTTACAGAAGCTTTGAAATTTTATAAGGGCCCATTTGTCGATTCTTGATCTTAGAGCATAATCCATTGTTGTTGTTTAGGAAATTTCCCCCTGTGCCCATGTGTTCAAGACTCTTCCCCACTTTCTCTTCTATTAGTTTCAGTATATCTGCTTTTGTGTGGAGCTCCTTGACCCACTTGGACTTGAGCATTGTACAAAGTGATAAGAATGGATCAATTTGTATTCTTCAATATGCTGACTACCAGTTGAACAAGCGCCATTTGGTTTTTTTGTTTGTTTTTTTTTCTTTATTTATATGTAAATTTCTCCATTCCCAGTTTCCCCTCCAAGAAACAAAGAAACAA
>NC_045030.1:82805548-82818189 GCF_008632895.1 Mastomys coucha | reverse complement strand
CAACCCTGAGATTCCACCTCACACCATTCAGAATGGCTAGGATAAAAAGCTCAGGTGACAGCAGATGCGCCATTTGTTATATCATCCTGAGTGAGGTAACACAATCATAAAAGAATACACATGTATGTATTCACTGATAAGTAGATATTAGCTGAGAAACTCAGAATAGCCAAGATAAAATCCACAAACCATATGAAACTCAAGAAGAAAGAAGACCAAAGTGTGGATATTTTGATTCTTCTTATAAGGGGGAACAAAATACCCATGGAATGAGTTACAGACACAAAATATAAGCAGAACCTGAAGGAAGGACAATCCAGAGACTGCCCCACCTGGGGATTCATCCCATATACAATACAAACCAAGACATTACTGTGCATGCCAACAAGTTTTTACTGACAGGAACCTGATATAGCTGTCTCCTGAGAGGGTATGCCAGTGCCTGACAAATACAGAAGTGATGCTCACAGCTATCCATTGGATTGAGCATAAGGTCCCCAATGAAGGAGCTAGAGAAAGGACCCAAAGAGCTGAAGGGGTTTGCAGCCCCAAGGAAGAACAACAATAAGAACTAACCAGTACCCCCAGAGCTCTCAGGGGAAAAAAAACACAAACCAAAGAGTACATGTGGTGGGACTCATGACTCCATCTGCATATGTTGAGGATGGCTTGGGTGTTCATCAATGGGAGGAGAGGCCCTTGGTCCTATGAAGGCTCTATGCCCCAGTGTAGGGGAATACCATGGCCAGGGAGTAGGAAAGGGTGGGTTGGTGAGCAAGGGGAAGTGGGGAGCGAATAAGGGGTTTTTCAGAGGGGAAACCAGGAAAGAGAGGAATATAAAAAAAAATTTAAAAAAAGTAAAATGTTGTCTTTTTTCCACTGGATGGTTTTAGCTCCTTTGTCAAATATCAAGTGACCATATGTGTGTGAGTTCATTTCTGAGACTTCGATTCTGTTCCATTGATCCACCTGTCTGTCTCTGTACCAGTACCATGCAGTATCTGCCACTATTGCTCTGTAAAACAGCTTCATGTCAGGGATGGTGATTCCCCTAGAAATTCTTCTTTTGTTGAGAATTGTTTTGTTATCCTGTTTTTTGTTTTTCTTTTTTTATTATTCCGAATGAATTTGTAAATTGCTCTTCCTAACTCTATGAAGAATTGAGTTGGGATTTTGATGGGTATTATAGTCAATCTGTAGATTGCTTTAGGCCAGATGGCTATTTTTACTATATTAATCCTGCCAATCCATGAGCATGGGAGATTTTTCCATCTTCTGAGATCTTCTTCGATTTCTTTCTTCAGATACTTGAAGTTTTTGTCACACAGAAGTTTCACTTGCTTGGTTAGAATCATACCAAGGTTTTTTTACATTTTTTGTGACTATTGTGAAAGTTGTCATTTCCATAATTTCTTTCTCAGCCTGTTTATCTTTTGAGTAGAAGAAGGTTACCTAATTGTCTGAGTTAATTTTATATTCAGCCACTTTGCTGAAGTTGTTTATCAGGTTTAAGAGTTCTCTGGTGGAATTTTTGGGGTAACTTTAATATACTATCATATCATCTGCAAATCATGCTATTTTGACTTCTTCCTTTCCAATTTGTATCCCTTTGACCTCCTTTTGTAATCTAATTGATCTTGCTAGGACTTTGAATACTGTAACTGAATAGGAAGAGAGTAGTAAACCTTGTCTAGTCCCTGATTTTAATGGTATTGTTTCAAGTTTCTCTCCATTTAGTTTGATGTTTGCTACTGATTTGGTGTGTACTGCTTTTACTATGTTTAGGTCTGGGCTTTGAATTCCCAGTCTTTCTAATACTTTTAACATGAAGGCTGTTGAATTGTGTCAAATGCTTTTTCAGCATCTAATGAAATGATCATGTAGTTTTTTCTTCGAATTTGTTTATATAGTGGATTATGTTGATTGATTTCCTTGTATTGAACAATCCCTGCATCCTAGAGATAAAGCCCACTTGATCATGATGAATGATCATTTTGATGTGTTCTTGGATTCAGTCTGCATGAATTTTATTGAGTATTTTTGCATTGATATTTGTAAGTGATATTGGTCTTAAGTTCTCTTTCTTTGTTGGTTCTTTGTATGGCTTAGGTATGAGCATAACTGTGGCTTCATAGAACAAGTGGGTAGCGTTCCTCCTGTTTCTATTTTGTGGAATAGTTAAAAGAGTTTTGGTATTGGGTCTTGTTTGAAAGGCTGATAGAATTCTAAGCTAAACCCATGTGGTTCTGTACTTTTTTTGGTTGGAGACTTATAATGATTATTTCTATTTCTTTAAGGGTTATGGGACTTTTAGATGGTTTTACTGATTCTGATTTAACTTTTGTATGTGGTATCTGTCTAGAAAAATTGCCCATTTCATTCAGAATTTCCTGTTTTGTTGAGTATAGTCTTTTGTAGTAGGATCTGATGATTTTTTTGAATTTCCTCAGTTTCTGTTGCTATGTCTCCCTTTTCATTTTTGATTTTATTAATTTAAATACTATCTCTGTGCCCTCTAGTTAGTCTGGCTAATGATTTATCTATCTTTTGATTATCCCAAAGAATCAACTACTGTTTTTTTTTTTGATTATTTGTATATTTCTTTTTGTTTCTACTTGGTTGATTTCTGCCCTGAGTTTGATTATTTCCCTCTGTCTAGTCCTTTTAGGTGTATTTGCTTGTTTTTGTTCTAGAGTTCTCAACTGTGCTGTCAAATTCCTAGTGTATGCTCTCTCCAGTTTCTTTTTGGAAGCACTCAGAGCTATGAGTTTTCCTCTTAGCACTGCTTTGCTTGGGTCCAATAAGTTTGGGTATATTGTGCCTTCATTTTCATTAAATTATAAAGAGTTTAATTTTTTTTTATTTCTTCCTTGAACAAATTTATCATTTAGTGGGGCATTGTCCAGCTTCCATGTGTATGGTAGCTTTCTTTTGTTTTTGTTGCTATTGAAGCACATCCTTAGTCCATGGTGATCTGATAGGGTGTATGAGATATTTCAGTCTTCTTGTATCTGTTGAGGCCTGCTTTGTGATTGATTATATGGTCAATTTTGGAGGAATGAGGTACTGAGAAGACGGTGTATTATTTTGTTTTAGAATGAAATGTTCTATCGATATCTGTTAAATACCTTTAGCTCATAACTTCTGTTAGTTTTATTGTCTCTCTTTAGTTTCTGTTTCCATTATATGTCCATTGCTGAAAGTGGGGTGTTGAAGTCTCCCACTATTATTGTGTGAAGTAATAAGTGTGCTTTGAGCTTTAATAAAGTTTCTTTTGTGAATGTGGGTACCCTTGCATTTGGAGAGTAGATGTTCAGAATTGAGAGTTCATCTTGGTAGATTTTTCTTTTGACTAATATGAAGTATCCTTCCTTATCTTTTTTTATAATTTTTGGTTGAAAGTCTATTTTATTCTATATTAGGATAGCTACTCAAGCTTGTTCCTTGGGTCTATTTGCTTGGAATTTTTTTCCATTTTTTTTTCCTCTGAGGTAATATCTGTCTTTTTCACTGAGGTGCTTTTTCTGTATGCAGCAAAATCCTGGGTCCCCTTTACTTATCCAATATGTTAGTCTGTCTTTTTATTGAGGTATTGAATCCATTGATGTTAAGAGGTATTAAGGGAAAGCGATTGTAGCTTCCTGTTATTTTTTTTATTAGAAGTAGAGTTATGTTTGTGTGGAAATCTTCTTTTGGGTTTGTTGAAATAAGGTTACTTTCTTGCTTTTTCTAGGGTATAGTTTCCCCCTTGTGTTGGAGTTTTTCATATATTATTCTTTGTAGGACTGGATTTGTGGAAAGACATTGTGTAAACTTGGTTTTGTCATGGAATATCTTGGTTTTGCCATCTATGGTAATTGAGAGTTTTGCTGGGTATAGTAGCACAGGCTAACATTTGTGTTCTCTTAGGGTCTGTATGACATCTGCTCAGGACCTTCTGGCTTTTAGAGTCTCTGGTAAGAAGTCTAGTATAATTCTGATATGTCTGCCTTTGTATGTTACTTGACCATTTTCCCATATTGCTTTTAATATTCTTTCTCTGTTTTGTACATTTTGTGTTTTGATTATTATGTGGTGGGAGGAATTTCTTTTCTGGTTCACTCTATTTGGAGTTCTGTAGGCTTCTTGTATGTTCATGGGCATCTCTTTCTTTTGGTTAGAGAAGTTTTCATCTATAATTTTGTTGAAGATATTTACTGGCCCTTTAAGTTGGGAATCTTCACTCTCTTTCTATACCTATTATCCTTAGTTTTTGTCAATTCATTGTGTTTTGGATTTCCTGGATGTTTTTTGTCAGGAGCTTTTTGTATTTTGCCTTTGTTTGACTGTTGTATCAATGTTTTCTATGGTATCTTCTGCACCTGAGATTCTCTCTTCTCTTGCATTCTTTTGGAGATGCTTCCATCTATGACTCTTGATCTCCTTTTTAGGTTTTCTATTTCCAGGGTTGTGTCTTTTTGTGATTTCTTTATTGGTTCTATTTCCGTTTTTAGATCCTGTATGGTTTTGTTCAATTCCTTCACCTCTTTGGTTGTGCTTTCCTGTACTTCTTTAAGGGATTTTTGTGTTTCCTCTTTAAGGGCTTCTACCTGTTTACCTGTGTTCTCATATATGTCTTTCTTTCTTGTCTTTGTTTTTCTTTGCTTTCTCAGACAGAGTTTCTCTATGTAGCCTTGGCTGTGTCCTGGAACTCACTCTGTAGACCAGGCCATCCTTGAACTCAGTAATCTGCCTGCCTCTGCCTCCCTAATGCTGGGATTTAAGGTGCGTGCCACCACTACCTGACATCTCCTGTATTTCTTTAAGGGAATTATTTGTCCTTTTTAAAGTCCTCTATCATCACAGGATGTGATTTTAAATATGAATCTTGTTTTTAATGTATAGTAGGGTATCCAGAACTTGCTGTCATGGGAGAACTGGCTTCTGATGATGCCAAGTAGCCCTGATTTCTGTTGCTTAGGTTCTTGTGTTTCCCTTTCACCATTTGGTTACTTTTGGTGTTGTTTTTCTTGCTGTCTTTGACTGGGACTTGTCCCTCCTGTCTGCCTGTGAGCCTGTAATCTTAGATGTGTCAGCACTTCTAGAGAGTCCATCTCTCTTCTGGGTAGGATTTGGATGGGGAGGGCTGTGGGACAGCCTTACCTCCAAGGGGACTGATAGAGACCGAAAGGATCCTGTCACCAGCTGCTAGGCTGTTCTGGTGCACTCTGCTCTCCTGCTGGATCCCTCTTTGGATAGTTATTGGAGCAAAAGTGGTAATCTCATATCTGAGCTTAGGAGTTAGAGCCCTCCTGGGAGACCAGCTCTCTACTGGGAATGATTTGGGTGTGCAGGGCAAGCAACTTCTCTGATGAGAGGTGGAAGATACAGTAATCTATGTCTATATAGGTAAGTCATTAGGAGTCAGTTGAATACTATGTCAATTTGCCAGAATAATAGTAGCAGGTTTTCTCTTAGGGAATAGGACTCACCACTGTCTTAATTCCTGTGGCTTTTCTAAGCAGTGTTTTTGGCCCTAATAATAGTATGGGTTTCATTTTCTGGACTAGGCCGTTAGTTCAGTTAGAACATGGTATTTTCATAACATCCATGGCACCATTGCCCTACTGGACATATGTAGTCAGGCACATGTCACTATTATAGTTCACTGGATTCACAGGTAACATTGATAATTATTTTCTCTTCTGGTAAATTTTTATTTTACCTTCTGGTAAAGGTTTATAATACCTTACAGAACTATGAAAGCTAGCCATTAGGATGAAGGTCTGACCCATGTCACTACCAGCTTGATTTCTGTGTGGTCTATGACTTAAATGTTTGGTGTCATCAAGAAGAAAATGTTACTGTCAAAGTTAGAGGGTAATCAAGTTCAACAGCAATGTTTTGGGAATCTATGGGGCACCACAAGACAATACCTCAAAGGAGATAACCTGTTATTTGCTAGCCTATGGTATCTAGTTGTAGTATTGTTACACTGTTATAAAGTAACTTTATTGTTATGAGAACTAAAACTGAAATTTTCAGGTAAATGGGTGGAACTAGAAACATTCATTTTGAGTGATGTCACCCAATTCCAGAAGGAGAGAAATCACATATTTTCTCTCACATTTGGATAATTGCTATGAACTTATAGGCATCTGATACTTATTTAGAGCATCCATAGGGGGTCAGGAAATTAATAAAGACCCATAGAGGTTGTCTTTCCAGGAATAGGAGATAGAATTCAAAGATATAATGGGTAAAAAGTAAATAATAGAATATGAGAGATTAAATAGAGTGGGGAATGAGAAGGCAGGATATAGAGGAGATCATGGGGAGTGACAAATAATACTAAAGACCATTTGAAAAAAGCATATGTAAATCTACTACAGTAGAGACAAATAAGAGTTTCATATATCCGTTTTGATATCATGCCCTTGCACAACTTGGATCATAAAACTCTGCCTATGGATGTCTAGTGAATAAAGAAATAATACATACAATGACACAAAAAGGTTAAAATTACCTGGCTTGGGTTCTTGGGTGGATAAGTCACTGCATACAGGAAGCACAGTATGTCTATCATATACATTTGAAGAGGGAGTTGAGGTTATTGCATAGAACCAAAGAGGGAAGTTGTATTATTACGTACTGGTATGAAGGATGTAAGGTTATTATACACAGCTTCAGAGGGAGGTAGGTTTAACTAATCTCAGTAGGACAGGCCTAGTCAGGGAATAGACTTCAAGCTGTGAATATCTATGGAGAGAAAGCTACAGTGGACATATTTTTGCACGCATAGTCAACATTTACATTCAGACCAGAGAAAAGCTATGACACCCCATAAACCCCACGCAGGAAAGGCTCTACTACTTACATGGGACTGAAGTTTTGATCCTTGAAATGGCCATGACCATGCCAATTAGTGCACATTCACTCAGGACTTTACTTACTCTCTACACTTTGTAGAGCTCATTTTGTAAATGTAGGCATTAGAGTGCAGCCAAATAAATCTAATTAATTAATAATTAGATGACATGGTCATCATTTTTTGTGGCAAAAAAAAAATTTATGTTTGAGGTTGTAAAGCCATGTACACAGCAGAAACAGGCTCATGATAGTGCTGTACACCTAACTCAGAATTATTTAACAACTTAAACCAAAACTATAAACACCTGTAAGAAAACAGTAAGATTTTTGACAACTGATTTTGTAATGAATTATCATCATAAAAATGTCAAAAATAACAAATATAAAATTAAATTACTCTAATTCTATCATGCCACATATGATGTATGATAATATATGAAGAGATAAATGTTAATTAGCTTGTCTCTATATAATCAGTTCATTTTTAATATTCTCAAAACAACATTCTATATGACTTACCATTGTTACAAACAATAAAATTGAAATGGAAAAAGAGGTTGGAATCAAACAAGAAGGAAGATTGTATTTTAGTATTTAAGAAGTTTACCAGACAAAATTTTATCCCAACCAAAAGCATGTTATATTTCTATAATGAACAAAACACTACACAGTATAATATGGAATCAATAATGAAGTCCACTGACTTAATATAATGGACTAAACTTTTGAGCCATATTATATTTGGTCAGGAAAAAATGGGCCAACATGTTAAAAACAGTTGGTACTTATCAATTATCTTGTCTGTATTTTAGAGCCTACTCTGCAACTAGACTTGTCCATATGGTGAATCTGGCCAATGAGCAATGAGTTATAAACAGTGTATATTCAGTTTTAAACCAAGGCAATTAAGAAGATTTGTCCTGGTTTGTTTTGGTTGTTTTTGTTTGTTTCTTTGTTTTTTGGAGGGGAAACTGTGAAAGGAGAAATTTACATGTAAATAAAGAAAATATCTAATAAAAAAAAAGAAAAAAAAAGAAGATTTGTCCTAAGGATATTCTGCTGTATCTGCAGATCAGTGTCTTCCTCATCCATTTTCATATGCTCTCTTTTCAAGTATATGGGGACTAATACATAGACAATGTGCAGACACTGAGAAATTTTGGAACAATCATTCCTAATGGGAGTGTCTTCATTAATCCCCTCCACTCAGAGTTCAGGGTTCAGGAAAAAAGATTCTAAGAGCCAAAGGGGATGGATGATTCCAAGGAAACAGTGTCTTTGAGACACAACAAAAATTAACATAAAACTCACAGATACTATGGCAACATGAAAATGTCTGCACAGGTTAAAATAAGATGAGGACCCAGTGCTGAAAAGAGGAAGTATACAATATTTTTCCTACTATTATCTAAGAAGCTATTGTCAGTTGACAATAGTTTTTAAATGAAAAATTAGTTCTCTACAATGGGCTCTCACTGAGCATACAAATCATATTTAAGGAAGGCCCCATGCTCCAGTAGATGTTCAACACAGAACAAATTCAATTGTATTTTGTGGACATTTTGTATCATGTTTTGTTTGGGCACTTTTTATCTTGCTACTTTTTGCATTCTACACTATATTTTCTGATTTTGTGTTTTTAGGATTTTTTGTGAATGTATGTGTACATTTCCTCTGTTTTTTTATTAATTCTGATTATTTTGTTGGTATGCCTGTTCTCTTTTTTGTTTTCTGCTTTCTTTTTACTTTCTAAAGAGAGAGAGAAATCATGGACTTGGTTGCATAGGTTAGAGGAGGAAAAACCATGACGAGAATATATTGTATAAAAATATTTTCCATAAAAATATATGGACAGAAAGAAAAAAAATACTTTTATTGAAGGCATAGGAAGAAAATATAATATACAGCACCTATACATGGTTTATTTTCAAGTAATCCTTGTGATTAACTTTAAATTAACACTGTAGGGAAATATTTGAGGAGACTGAAGAATATACACAACAGAGTTATTTGTATGAGGTTGGAGCAGCAATGTTTTTGTGTATTAGCTATTACTAGTCAGCAATTAGGTATTTCTCCTGGGAAGTATTGATCCCTTAGAACATTTGCTTACATACAGGTCAGAAATTGTTCTTTTTCCCCATTTTGAGAAAGTGCTTACAACAATCAATGCAGCCACAGAATGCTCTCACATGAATAAAAGAACAATATAACATAATTTACCAGGTACTATAAGTGTTGACTCTCATTGCATATAATGTCAATGTATGGGTGCCATCAGAGAGATGGAATCTCTAACATAATTAGTACATATGTCTTTTGTCTTAGGAGCTGTAGAAAGGTTTTATGTACAGGAGTAGAAAAATTTTTATGTGGCAGTTAGGTGGTTGTATTTTACTATGTGTTGATTATTCTGGAGGATATTTGAAATAAAAATATAGCAGTTCAGAGATGAGACTACAAAACATTTGTTTACAACAACTATAACAGAAATAGTATTTGCTAATAGTTACTATTATTTAGTTGTCAGTATCAAATATATTTTAACATTTTCCAAAACTATAGATGTCATCTAAGAATACTATACCCAACAAAACTGCCAATCATGATTGAAGGGTTAAAAAAAATCTTTTCATGAAAAAGACATGTTAAGTGAATTTATAATCACAAAGCCAACCCTACAGAAGATATAGCAAAAAATAAATAAATAAAATTATTCCAAAGAAAGAATGCATGTCCAAAAGACAGGATTGCAGAAAAGGTCAATAATTAATCAAAAGAAGATCAAGAAAACAACAAAATGACACAGATAAATACATATCTTTCAATAATAAGTTTTATCATCAATGGTGTTAACTCTAAGGTAAAAAGACACAGCACAGCAGACCGGATTAATAAACAAAACCAGTCATTTTGTTTCCCCGAAGAAACAAGGTTCAAGCACAAGGAAAAACACCTTTGAGTAGAAGGATGGACAAGGTGATCCAAGCAAATGGAACCAGGAAGCAAATAGGAGTTGCTATTCTAAGATCTGAAAAAAATTAAACATCAAAACTATTCAGAAGAGATAAAGGTCACTTCATACTTATCAGGAGAACAATTAATCAAGAAGAAATTGCAATCCTAAATATATAAAGACCAAACTCTAGATGTCAATCAGAGATTAACCCCAACATATTAATAACATGTATTTTCACTACCCCAAAATATAGAATGTAATGAGAATGAAAACACAATACACCAAAATTTATGTGAAACAATGAAGGAAATCATAAGAGGAAAGTTTATAGCTCTAAATGTCCACAATTATAAAAATTCTAGATAACCCAAACAAAAACTTTCTGATATATTTGGTAAAATAAGAAGAAAAATGCACATAAACAGTAGATGAGGAAAAATAACCAATATCAGACCAGAAATGAATGAAATAGATTTTATAATTAAAAAATAATTAAAAATACAAAAGTTTATACTTCAAAAATATTAACAAAATTGACACTTCCCTATTCAACGTACTAGAATAGAAAAAAACCACAAAAAAAAAAGTGAAAATGGAGAGAAAACAACAGATACCAATGAAATCTAGAGGGTTATAAGGGCTCAAAGAGTTTATTCCACAAAATTAGAAAATTTAAAAGAAATGGATAAATTCTTTTATGCTTGTGACATATCAAACCAAGATGAGATAAAAAAATAAATAAATGTCTTACAATCAATGAGATTAATTCAGTAATTAAAAAAATTCCCACCAAAAAAGTCCAAGTCTAGATATATTTACCGCAGAATTCTCCTAGACGTTTGTTAAGAATAACTAAAATTGATACTTCTTTTTTATTGGTTATTTTATTATTTACATTTCAAATGTTATCACCCTTCCTAGTTTCCCCTCTGTAAACCTCCTATCTCACCCCCCACTCCCCCTTTCTATGATGGTGCTCCCCCACCCACACACTTCCACCTCACCACCCTAGCATTGCCTTCACTGAGGCATGCATTAAGCTGTCACAGGACCAAGAACCTCTCCTCCCATTGATGCCACATAAGATCATCCTCTGCTACATATGCAGCTGGAGCCATGGGTCCCTACATGTGTACTTTTTGGCTGGTGGTTTAGTCCCTGGGCTCTCTGGAGGGTCTGATTGGTTGATATTGTTGTTGTTCTTCCTATGGAGCTGCAATGCCCTTTAGATCCTTTACTCCTTCCCCTAACTCTTCCATTGGGGTTCCCATGCTCAGTCTGATGGTTGGCTACAAGCATCCACATCTATATTGGTCAAGCACTGGCAGAACCTCTCAGGGGACAGCTGTACCATGGTCCTGTGAGCAAGCACTTCTTGGCATTAACAACTGAGTTTGGTGTCTGCAGATGGGATAGATTCCCAGGTGGGGCAGTCTCTGGATGGCCTTTCCTGCAGTCTCTGCTCCACTCTTTGTCTCTGTACTTCCTTTAGACAGGAATAATTCTGGGTTATAATGTTTGAGATGGGTGGGTGTCCTCATCCCCCAACTAGGGACTGTGCCTATCCACTGGATATGGTCTGTTTTTTGGGTATTTGGCTACCATTGGGTCCCTTTTGATAAGTTCAGGCAGGCAACTAAAGATGATGATGATGATGATGATGATGATGATGATGATGATGATGATGATAACTTATATAATCTTGGGATTTTCTTTGAGTCTGTGACCAACAACTTGAAGATAGTTGTCCATTGACTGGTATTGAGAAATTTTTAGACAATATTTATGGTTCCTAAGAGGATCAATACTCTTAGTAACTCTATTTAAACAATCTATATACATACTCACATATTATTTATATATTTTAAAGTAATTGTATAAAATAAATTTTCTCTGTGTCTTTTTAAAACTTCCTTAATATTATTTTTCTCTTTCCTCTAAGAGTAACTATGACATTATTTGTTTGTCAAATAGAATAGATTCATAATATTATCTGACAAAATGAGCAGATTAGACTGATTTCCTTAAAGGAAGAAGAAAGCATGAAAGATCACCCGTTCCTCTTCTCTACCACCACGAAAAAATATCATGTAGGCTTTTAAGCAATGTATTTAAAGAAGGGAAAATTCTTTATTGCAAAATGTGTTGCTCAGAGGCATGTATTTTAAAAGGAGTAAACCTTCTGAAGCTCTATTTTTCTTAGTTATTAGAAAAAAAATGATCCCTGAATTGTACTAACTTCTTCCAAGAAACTGGTATACTAACTTGTGGCCTAAGAGTTGAAATATGAAATAGCTCAATTGGCAAAAAAGTCATTTTGTATTTTGGAAATTTAACAGACAGAGTTTTCTGGTCTACAAATAATTTTCCCTTTAGGCAGGATACACTTTTTTTTTAATGATGGGAAAAAAATATCTGAAGCATGGGTAAGACTAGTAGCCTTATTTATAGTGGTTAATTCACACTGATTTAAATTTTATTATAAAAGATGCACCATATTTTAGAAATTCTTTCTCTTAAACTTGCTGAGACAAGTATAGAGAATAAATGCTAACTTGGTGATCTTCACAAAAAGGCTAGGTGAATATTTTAGGTAAATTTTACTAAATAGAATTAAGAACCTTACTTTCTTATAAGAGAAAAGTTGAATAGACAATATTATTATCAAGTTATTATAGACATATTTCTTCATTCTAAACACAATCCACACAATGCAAAATTTGCAGTTGTAACCAAGTATAAACATGTATATCAGGAGTCTTGTATTGAGACATGTTTTGGACTTATTTTCTGTATACAGAGCTGAATCCAGGGCTGTGTACTTACCAAAAAA
>NC_045030.1:82805025-82805525 GCF_008632895.1 Mastomys coucha | reverse complement strand
AAAAAAAAAAAAAAAAAAAAAAAGCTCTAACACCAAGCTAAATCTCCAGCCTCATATTATTATGATTTAGATCTCTAGAATGTTTTTAGCTTGATAATATGAAACTATATTATGCTTTAAACAACTCTTGATTTGCTTCTCAGTCTGACCCCTAGAACAGCATTTTACTTTGTGTTATTTCCAGGAAATTATTGCCAAATGCAATACTCAGAATAATTTGTTACATTTTACTTCTGAGAATTTTATAGTGTTAGAACTTACATAAATATTTAATACATTTTCGGTTATTTGTGTGTGTGTGTACGGTGTTCAGTTCCTTACTCACTCATTATTTCCATGTGGATGTCAAAATGTCATCACCGTTTGATGGAAACACTTTACTTTTCCCACTGCAAGCTTTTGGATCCTCTTTTGACCTTATATGTAAATATTTATTTTACGTTACCCATTCAGATTAATTGGATTTCATGTCTATTTCTTTTTTTTTTTCTTTTTTAACT
>NC_045030.1:82798409-82798777 GCF_008632895.1 Mastomys coucha | reverse complement strand
TGAAATGGACAATTTTCTAGACAGATACCAGGTACCAAAGTTAAATCAAGATCAGATCAATGACCTAAGCAGTCCCATATCTGCTAAGGAAATAGTCACTTGAGTTTTTTATCCTAGCCATTCTGACTGGTCTGACTGGTTGTTTTGATTTGCATTTCCCTGATGACTAAGAATGCTGAACATTTCTTTAGATGCTTCTCAGCCATTCGGTATTCATCAGTTGAGAATTCTTTGTTTAGCTCTGTACCCCATTTTTCAATTGGATTATTTGTTTCTCTTGAGTCTAAGTTCTTGAGTTATTTGTATATATTGTATATTAGCCCTCTATGAGATATAAGATTGGTAAAGATCTTTTCCCAATTTGTTGG
>NC_045030.1:82781895-82798009 GCF_008632895.1 Mastomys coucha | reverse complement strand
AATGGACGGATTTGCATTCTTCTACATGTTAACCGCCAGTTGAGCCAGGACCATTTGTTGAAAATGCTGTCTTTTTTCCACTGGATGGTTTTAGTTCCTTTGTCAATGATCAAGTGGCCGTAGGTGTGTGCGTTCATTTCTGGGTCTTCAATTCTACTCCATTGATCTACCTGCCTGCCACTGTACCAATACCATGCAGTTTTTATTACAAATGCTATGTAGTACAGCTAAGGTCAGGGAAGGTGATTCCACCAGAGGTTCCTTTATTGTTGAGAATAGTTTTGGCTATTCTGGGTTTTTTGTTATTCCAGATCAATTTGCAAATTGCTCTTTATACATCTGTGAAGAATTGAGTTGGAATTTTGATGGGGATTGCATTAAATCTGTAGATTGCTTTTGGCAAGATGGCCATTTTATTATATTAATCCTGTCAATCCATGAGTATGGGAGATCTTTCCATCTTCTGAGATCTTCTTCAATTTCCTTCTTCAGAGACTTTGTCAAACAGATCTTTTACTTGCTTAGTTAGAGTCGCACCAAGATATTTTATATTATTTGTGAAAAATTGTGAAGGGTGTTGTTTCCCTAATTTCTTTCTCAGCCCGTTTATCCTTTGTGTAGAGGAAGGCCTCTGAGTTTTTAACTCAAGGCCTTTGCTTGAGTTAATTTTATATCCAGCTAATTTGCTGAAGTTGTTTATTAGTTTTAGGAGTTCTCTGTTGGAATTTTAAGGGTCACTTAAGTTTACGATCATATCATCAGCAAATAGTGATAATTTGACTTCTTCCTTTCCAATTCGTATCTGTTTGATCTAATTTTGTTGTCTAATTGATCTGGCTAGGATTTCAAGTACAATATTGAATAGGTAGGGAGAGAGTGGGCAGCCTTGTCTAGTCCCTGATTTTAGGGGAATTGCTTCAAGTTTCTCTGATTTAGTTTGATGTTGGCTACTGGTTTTCTTTATATTGCTTTTACTATGTTTAAGTATCAGCCTTGAATTCCTGATTTTTCTAAGACTTTTATAATGAAGGGATGTTGGATTTTGTCAAATGTTTTCTTAGCACCCAATGAGATGATCATATGTTTTTTTTTCCTTTGAGTTTGTTTATATAGTGAATTACATTGATGGATTTCCAAATATTGAACCATCCCTGCATCCCTGGGATGAAGCCTACTTGATCAGGATGGATGATCATTTTGATGGGTTTTTGGATCTGGTTTGCAAGAATTTTATTGAGTATTTTCTCATCAATATTCATAAGGGAAATTGGTCTGAAGTCTTCTTTCTTTGTTAGGTCTTTATGTGGTTTAGGTATAAGAATAAATGTGACTTTGTAGAAGGAATTGAGTAGAGTACCCTCTGTTTCTATTTTGTGGAATAGTTTGAGGAGTATTGGTATTAGGTCTTCTTTGAAGGTCTGATAAATCTCTGCACTAAACCTATCTGATCCAGGGCTTTTTTTGCTTGGGAGTCTATTAATGACTGTTTCTATTTCATGAGCAGATATGGGAAGGTTTAGATCATTTATCTCTTCCAGATTTAACTTTGGTACCTTGTATCTGTCTAGAAAATTGTCCATTTCATGCTGGTTTTCCAGTTTTGTTGAGTATTGGTTTCTGAAGTGTTCTTGTGATTTTTTTGGATTACCTCAGTGTCTGTTGTTATGCCTTCCTTTTTATTTCTGATCTTGTTAATTAGGATACTGTCTCTGTGGCCTCTAGTTAGTCATGCTATGGGTTTATCTATTTTGTTGATTTTCTCAAAGAACCAGCTCCTGGTTTGGTTGATACTTTGTATAGTTCTTTTTGTTTGTATTTGGTTGATTTTAGCCCTGAATTTGATTATTTCTTGCCTTTGACTCCTCTTGGGTGAATTTGCTTCTTTTTGTTCTAGAGCTTTCAGATGTGCTGTCAAATTGCTGGTATAAGGTCCCTCCAATTTCTTTTTGTAGTCACTTAAAGCTATGAGTTTTCCTCTTAGGACTGCTTTCATTTAGTCCCATAAGTTTGGGTATGTTGTGGCTTCATTTTCATTAAACACTAGGAAGTCTTTAATTTCTTTCCTTATTTTTTCCTTGACCAAGTTGTCATTTAGTAAAGTGTTGTTGAGCTTCCACGTGTATGTGGGCGTTCTATTGTTTATCCTGTTATTGAGGAGCAGCCTTAGTCCATGGTGATCTAATAGGATGCAAGGAATTATTTCAATCTTCTTGTATCTGTTGAAGCCTGATCTGTGACCAATTATATGGTAAATTTTAGAGAAGGTACCATGAGGTGCTGAGAAGAAGGTATATCCTTTTGTTTTAGGATAAAATTTCTATAGATATCTATTAAATCCATCTGTTTCATAATTTCTGTTAGTCTCACTGTGTGTTTGTTTAGTTTCTGTTTCCATGATTAGTGCATTGTAGAGAGTGGGGTGTTAAAATCTCCCACTATTATTGTGTGCAGTGCAGTGTGTTCTTTGAGCTTTAGTAAAGTTTCTTGTATGAATGTAGATGCTCTTGCATTTGGAGCATAGAGGTTCAGAATTGAAAGTTCCTCTTGTTAGATCATACCTTTGATGAATATGAAGTGTCCCTCCTTATCTTTTTTGATTTTTTTTCTTGGGACCATTGGCTTGGAGAATTGTTTTCCATCCTTTTATCCTGAGGTAGTGTCTGTCTTTGTGACTCGGGTGGGTTTCCTGTATGCAACAAAATGTAGGGTCCTATTCATGAACCCAATCTGATAGTCTATGTCTTTTTATTGGGGAACTGAGTCTATTGATATTAATAGATGTTAAGGAAAGGTAATTGTTGCTTTCTGTTATTTTTATTGTTAGAGTATGAAATCTGTTCATGTGGCTGTCTTCTTTGAATTTTGTTGGAAAATTACTTTTTTGCTTTTTCTAGGATGTAATTTCCCTCCTTGTGTTGAAGTTTTCCCTTTATTACCATTTGAAGGGCTGGATTCCTAGAAATTTATTGTGTAAATTTGGTTTTGTCATGGAATACTTTGGTTTCTCCATCTATAGTAATTGAGAGTTTTGCTGAGTATAGTAGCCTGGGCTGTCATTTGTGTTCTCTTAGGGTCTGTATGACATCTGCCCAGGATCTTCTGGCTTTCATAGTCTCTGGTGAGAAGTGTGGTATAATTCTAATAGGCCTGCCTTTATATGTTACTTGACCTTTTTCCCTCACTGCTTTTAATATTCTTTCTTTGTTTTATGCATTTGGTGTTTTGACTATTTTGTGGCAAGAGGAATTTCTTTTCTGGTCCAGTCTATTTAGATTTCTATAGGCTTTTTGTATGTTCATCTCTTTCTTTAGGTTAGAGAATTTTCTTCTATAATTTTGTTGAAGGTATTTACTGGCCCTTTAAGTTGGGGGTCTTCACTACATTCTATACCTATTATCCTTAGATTGGTCTTCTCATTGTATCCTGGATTTCCTGGATGTTTCGGGTTAGTTGCATTTTGCATTTTGAGTTTTCTTTGACTATTGTGTCAATGTTTTTTATGGTATCTTCTGCACCTGAGATTCCCTCTTCGATCTCTTGTATTCTGTTGGTGATGCTTGCATCTATGGTTCCTGTCTTCTTTCCTAGGATTTCTATCTCCAGAGTTGTCTCTCTTTGTGATTTCTTACCTGTTTCTACTTCCATTTTTAGGTCCTGTATGGTTTTGTTCAGTTCCTTCACTTGTTTTGTTGTGCTTTCCTGTAATTTTTTAAGGGATTTTTGTGACTCCTCTTTAAGGGCTTGAACCTGTTTACCTGCGTTCTGCTATATTTCTTTGAGGGAGTTTTTCATGCTCTACTTAAATATCTCTATCACCATCATGAGATATGATTTTAGATCCAAATCTTGCTTTTCTGGTGTTTTGGGATATCCAGAACTTGCTGTGATAGGAATACTAGGTTCTGATGAAGCCAAGTACTCTTGGTTATTGTTGGTAAAATTCTTGCGATTGCCTTTCGCTATCTGTTGATCTCTGGTGTTAAATGTTTTTGTTGTCTCTGGCTGGAGCTTGTTCCTCCTGTGTGTCTGCAAGCCTGTGTCAGCTCTTCTGGTATATCATCTCTCCTCAGGTAGGACCTGTGTGCATTGGGCTGTGGATCAGTTGTTCCTCCTGAGTCCTGGGGTCATAACAAACCCTGGAGTCAGGCTCTCCACTTGCAGGGAAGGGGCAAAGATGTTTGTGGATCTTCAGAACCTCCTCCAAGGTGAAGAGGGAGGTAGAAAGTTTCCTGAGCTGTCTGCCCTGCTGATTCTGAGGCCTGTGCCTCCTGCCTCCTCCTAGGTGAAGAGGGAGGTAGAAATGGTGCTTTGCTGGCTGCCCTGTGGATTCTGAGGCCTGTTCCTCATGGCTGGTCCCACCATAGAAGGTCACTGGAGAGAAATGGAGATCTCACCTGAATCTCTGGGTTGGAGCACGCCCCGAAGGCAAACTCTCTGTGCTTTCGGGGAAGGGGCAGAGAGGGCTGTGGATCTGAAGAACCTCCTCCTAGGTGAAGAGGGAGGTAACATGTCTATTTATGTTATTGTTTTCTTTACTGTTGTTTTGATATGCTATAAAATTAAGACATAATTTAAAAACATGATAATTTTGTTTCTTTGTTTCTTTTCAACATTATTTTCTGTATTTTGTGTTTATCTTATTCTTTTTATTGCTTTGAAGAGACACCATGTCCATGTTTTCTTATAAAGAAAAACATTTAATTGATTCTGCCTTATAGTTTCAGGTATAGTCCTTTATCATCAGGGCAGGAAACATGGTGGGTGATATGTAGGCATATATGGTGTTGGAGAAGGAGGTGAGAATTCTATATCTGTAACAGTAGGCAGCAGAAAGGGAGCAAGAAGCCACTAAGCCCGGATTGAGCTTTTCAGATCTCAAAGCCCACTCACAGTGACATACTTCCTCTAACAAAACCACACATAATTCAACCATATCACAACTTCTAATAGTTCCACTCCATATGGACCAAGAATTCAAACACATGAATCTATGGTGGCCATTCCTGTTCAAACCACCACAGTGTTCCTTGTATTTCTATATGAATTTTGTCAATAAAACATTTTTATAACAACCATTGGGAGTTTAATATGAACTTACAGATTATTTTGGATACCACTAGGATCTTAGCAATATTATATTTTTTATCTATGCAAAATTAGATTTTTTATGGACTGTGAATTACTAAAGAAAGATATCTCAGAATCGAATAGTAATCAAAAACAAAGAACACTTATTGAACAAATTCCTGCATGCAGGGTTCCATTTCTGTCAAGATTGGAGGACCCAGACTGAATCTTCAGATTCAATTTTAAAGCCAAGAAGAACATTATTGTGGGATAGGTGATCTACATGTTGACTAGTAGGTTTTTATCTCATGGTCTGGGTGATGCTAAGATTGGTTAGGTACTTGCTTCATACATTCTTGACTATTCTTGCTTCATGCTAAGGAGGTAGCTTTTGACCCCTTGTCTACAAACATAGCTAACTGCCCTTTTGTAAGCTGGGGAGGGGTACCTCTTGACCTAAGCCTGCTGTGGCTCTAATAACAGACTTGCTGGTTTTAGGAAATTAATACTTAGGCTTAGTCTCCTGAACTGCTAGTTTGCTGCATGTCATGGAGTCTGCCTGGCTCAGGTCAATTCACTCCTTTCAGTATATGATTTTGTTTTTAGCTGCAAGTTTGTTGAATCAATGTTTTAATTTTAGCAGGTGTGCAATTTTAAGATATTCACAAAAATACAATTGTATTTTTTGTAAAGAAAAGATAAGATTTTTCCTTTTGGCAGTGCCAGGCACCACGCTCTTGCATGATCAGGATGAACATTGCCACTGAAAGCCAGATCCCTCTCTACTCTAATGGTTTTGAAATGCTTAATTTCAGAGAAATTGGCATTTCTGTAATAACCATTAATTGTTGATTAATTGATAGTGAATATTTTGTGGATGATATATATGGTATAATTATTTTGAGCTTTCATTTTAGTGAGCCAGATGATCTGACATCAGACTATGCAAAGACAAATGAATCATCATTATATTTATTGCTTTTATTTATTAGCTTTCTATTTAGTGGAAGTGGAAATTGTGAGTCCACATATTCCCAAACTGTTTTTTATAGCACTCTATGCAAACTACCATTGCTTATTATAGAGGAAAATTTTATTCCTTAGAAAGATAGTTGTCTTAGAGACATTCATCAAATCACAGTAATAACTGATAACCAACAGATTATCTCTAATTTAACAAAATGATTTATAGACATCATTCTTGTATTGCACAGAGTAATAACACAGATATTAATACAATAGAATTCCTTTTACTAAGTCAAGTTAAAATGTACTTGATATTTGTAAAATGATTTAATATTTTACACTTCCTAGGCTTTTACATCCACACATCCACACACACACTCACACACATACATACACAATTTAGAAAAACTCCTAGTTTGTGAATCTATAATGCTTCCACTATTATTTATTTCAGAGTACATGTTTTTATTCATATTTTATGAAACCATGGTAATAAATCCAAAACCAACGAACTGACTACAAAAATAAGCTAATAACTAAATATTTGCAGATTGTGAGCTAATCCTTTATTGAATTTCACCAGCATTCAACAAAGAAACACCTGTGGCAGGGAAATTAGAAGCAAATGCCAGTTTTCTGAGAATTTTCTTTATATAATTTCACATAGCTTTTATTGTTCTATTTACTAGAACTGCATCATGTAATTCATAGTTAATAAATGGGTCTAAAGATATTTATACTTCTTTAACTCATACAATATATAGACACACTTGTATTTTATATTTACTAAAGCTTTTATTTTCATACCAGTTGGTTTACTAGAAAATTACTTGAAGAGTATTATCATATGTGGTCATTTAAACTTGTATCTTTTTAAAAAATAAATGAATGAAAATAAGATTATATTCATTAATTTACATAATGTGAATTCAAAATAGCCATTTAGAACTTAAATCATCTACTATCTAGCTATAATACTATAAGTGAGAAATGTAATTTCTTAAGTTTTTTCATCTACAGAGACTTGTTAGGTTATATACACACTGCCTTAGTACTGAACATATATTAGGTGTTATTGTTAAAATTTATGTCTTAGAGGGTTTAAGACAACATGATTGAATCTGAAGTTGAGAGGCTTCTTTAAGATCACCTGTCCCAAAACTTTATGTAACATATGAGTCAATCAAACGAATTTTAAGTGGGTAAAATTACTAGTGGGTATTAAGGTTTAACTAATTTTTAGTTTTCATTAAAATAATAAATTATAATTATTAAAGATAATTGAGTTTAAAAATAAAAAAAAGTTAAAAGCAGTAGCTGGTTATCCATTTATAGTTGTGATATGCCCTCTAAAAACAGTACAATAAATCAGTATTATAGTAAGTATAGGATGCTAGATTAAGACTAGGTAAAGTGGCCAGTTTACTTCAGTGTAAAATATTTTCCTATATATACTTTTATTTTTCGAAATCAAAGAAAGCATTTTCTTGCTTTTCAACCTCCATCTACAGCCAGGAGGGATACCTGTTCCACAAGCCCTCTGTGCACTTTTCCTGCCAGGGGAGAGCAGGACTACAGAGAGTGCTCTGACCCCAGCACTCAGGCTAGACCATCATTTTTTCTCCAGTGTCTTTCTAAGACAGCAGCACCCAGGAGGCACAGGCCTCAGAAGCTGCAGAGCAACTGGGACAGGGTCCGTCATTTATCCATCTGTACCCAGAAGGCACAGCTGATCCATAGCCCTCTCCCCACAGGTCTTACCAGGGTAGAGTTGATCTCCCAGGAGTGCTGACACAGCCTTAAAGACCCACAGGAGGAACAAGCTCCAACCAGAGAAAGCAAGAAAAATTAAACAGCAGAGATTAACATATGGCGAAAGGCAAATGCAAGAATCTTACCAACAGAAACCAAGACTGCTTGGCATCATCACAACCCAATATTCTCACCACAGCAAGTCCTAGATACCCCAACACATGGGAAAAGCAAGATATGGATCTAAAATCATATCTCAAGATGGTAATAGAGGAATTTAAGAAGGATATAAATAACTCCCTTAAAGAAATACAGGAGAACACAGGTAAACAGGTACAAGCCCTTAAAGAGGAAACAAAAAAAATCCCTCAAAAATTACAGGAGAACATGAGTAAACAAGTAGAAGCCCTTAAAGAAGAAACACAAAAATATCTTAAAGAACTACAGGAAGACACAACCAAACAGTTGAAAGAATTGAACAAAACCATCCAGGATCTAAAACTGGAAGTAGAAACAAATAAGAATTCACAAAGAGAGAACTCTGGAGATAGAAAACCTTGGAAAGAAGTCAGGCAACATAGATACAAGCATCACCAACAGAATACAAGAAATAGAAGAGAGAAACTCAGGAGCAGAAGATACCAAAGAAAACATTGACACAACAGTCAAAGAAAATGCAAAAAGCAAAAAGCTCCTAACCCAAAACATTCAGGAAACCCAGGATACAATGAGAAGATCAAACCTAAGGATAATAGGTATTGAAGAGAGTGAAGACTCCCAAGGTAATAGGCCAGTAAATATCTTCAAGAAAATTATAGAAGAAAACTTCCCTAACCTAAATAAAGGGATGCTCATGAACATAGAAGAAGCCTACAGAATTCCAAATAGGTTGCAGGAGAGAATACATTCCTCTTGTCAAATAATAATCAAAACACCCAATGCACAAAACAAAGGAAGAATATTAAAAGTAGTAAGGGAAAAAGGTCAAGTAACATATGAAGGCAGGCCTATCAAAATTACACCAGACTTCTCACTAGAGACTATGAAAGCTAGAAGATCCTGGGCAGTTGTCATACAGACCCTAAGAGAACACAAATGCCAGCCCAGGCTTCTATACCCAGCA
Organism: Mastomys coucha; assembly: GCF_008632895.1. Taxonomy (NCBI): domain Eukaryota; kingdom Metazoa; phylum Chordata; class Mammalia; order Rodentia; family Muridae; genus Mastomys; species Mastomys coucha. The sequence goes on along the minus strand of NC_045030.1, from coordinate 82,789,101 downwards.
AAACTCTCAATTACCATAGATGGAGAAACTAAGTTATCCCATGACAAAACTAAATCAATATCTTTCCATAAATCCAGCTCTGCAAAGGATAATAGATGGAAAACACCAACATAAGGAGTGAAACTACACCCTAGAAGAAGCAAGAAAGAAATCATTCAACAAACCAACACAAACATAATTCCATCTCTAACAAGAAATATAACAGGAACTAGGAATTATTTTTTCTTCATATACCTTAATATGAAAATTAATATTATCAACATATCCTAATTGAGTTAAATACAAAAGCATGAGGAATTAGAAATTTGTTGGCTGTCATTGATGGTCTCTTTAATTTGATAATTGGAGAAATAGGTCCAACATTGTACAATCCATATACACTTTCTGCTTATTTGTACCTGACAGTGTCTTGCTGGGTACCATATAATGGTCTTGAAATCATGCTTCTCCTATCTCAGCCTCTGTATTACTAGGATTGTTTGTTTGATGTCTTATACTATACTGTGGTTTTCAGAACAGCTTACATATTTCAAAATTATTTATACAGTCAAAAGAAACATAGACAATTAACTTGGGAGGTGGCTTGTAAGAGAACAACAAAGAGTGAGACTGAATGCTTTGCTTGATGTTTGTAACTATTATATCAATTTTTAAGAAGACTTTATTACTCTTTCTCTGAGATGAATTCTTTTCAAAATCATCACAACTAATGAACCAGATTCTTACCTTCACCTAATGTTTGTGCCACCCTCCAAGTAGATCCATTCTTCATTGAAACAGTTGGTGAATGACTTCACGGATAGACCATCTTAATATACATACCATTTCTTAAATGAATGTAACCTGTTCCCTGTGGGCAGAGAATGAAGACAATCACTCATGTCAAATAGCTTTGACCACAGCAGGAAATCTGTATCCAAAAATTGTGCCTATAATTCACTCTTTGGTGCAGCAGAACTGTCAAATCTTAGCTTAGCTACGATGGAGCTAAAATCCTTTCGTGATGTGAGGGTCATTGAAATACACCCTTATTAAAATGAACTCCAATGTCTAAAACTTGTTATTATTTTGGGCTTGTACCACAATAAGAGCCAAGATTTTAAACTCTACTAAATACAAAACAAACAAACAAAAAGACTTTATATATTTATTTTCATTAAAAGAACCTAGTAGTGATGTATTATTTTAAAATATACAGCTAATATGTTCATAGTTATTTAAAATTTATATTGAGAAAAATGTATGCATTTTCAGCATTGTTGCAGACAAGCATCTATATAAAACTGTTTAATTGATTGTTCTATATCAAACAACTTTTATAATACTCATGTTTATTGTTACAATATTTTATAAATTTTAAAGAATACGACAAAATAAAAAAACAAAAGGTACTATGGGTATTGAAGGGGGTCTCTGGGAGGAGTTGGCATACAAAAGGGAAAGAAGAATGTGATGTAATTCTATTGACTTAAAACATGTTTTTAAATATAAATAAATTCATGTAAACTAAAATTATGTATCTTTTCTTATCATAATACAATAAAACTTAAATCAATTAAAAATATCAACAGAACAAAGAGTTGGTTCTTTGAGAAAACCAACAAAATAGACAAACCTTTATCATGACAAATTAAAATACAGAGAGAGAGACTATCCAAATCCATAGTCAGAAACACAAATCGGTTCAAACCAACAAAATACTATAGAAATCTCGCGAATCACAAGGACATACTTTAAAAACCTGTACTTCACAGAATCAAAAATCTAAAAGAAATGGTTAATTTTCTTGATATACATGACTTACCAAAGTTAGAGGAAGATCAGGTAAGCAACCTAACTAGACCTATAACCTTTAGTGAAATAAAAACAATCATTAAAAGTATCCTAATGAAGAAACCCCTGGTTCCAATTTCTACCAAACTTTCAAAGAAGGTTTGCCACCAATTTTCCTCAAATTATCCCACAAAACAAAAAGTAAAGGAACAATGCCTAATCCATTTTATGATACCAATGTTATCCTGATATACAAACTACATAAAGACCCAAAAAAGAAAGTTAATTACACACGAATTTATCTTATGAATATAGATGCAAATATATTAATAAAATATTTGCAAACTTAACCCAAGCATAAATAAAAAGATCATCCTCCATGATCAAGTAGGCATAATCCCAGTGTTCAATATATGAAAATGTGATGGTTCAATATATGAAAATCAATAAATGTAATCTACCATGTAAACAAACTGAAAGAAAAAAACACATTCATCTCATTAGATGCAGAAAACACCTTTGACATAATCGAACTCCCATTCAGGAAAAAAACTCTTGGAGAAATTAGGAATATAAGGGATATATTAGACATAATAAAGGTAGTTTATAGGCATCATCCATTCAAATGGAGAGATACTCAAGCTAATTCTAGTAAAATCAGGTTGCCCATTCTCTCTATACCTATTTAATATAGTAATTAAAATCTTAGAGCTATAAGACAACTAAAGGAGATCAAGGGGAAATAAAGTTAAAAAGGAGAGGTCAAAGTATCTTTATTTGCAGATTGTATGATAGTATATATTAGGTGAAACTAAAAAATTTACCATTAATCTCTTATAGCTGATGAACAGTTTCAGCAATGTAGCTGGCTACAAAGTTAATTCATAAAAATCAGCAGCCCATGTACAAATGGCAAATGGACTGAAAAAGAAATCAGAGAAACTACATTTTTCACAATAGCCTTACTTAATACAAAATATCTTGGGGAACTTCAGTCAATCAAATAAAAAAGTATATGATAAGAACTTTAAGTCTTTAAGAAAGAAATTGAAGAAGATATCAGAAGACAGAGAGATTTCCCATGCTCATCCATCCATAGGATTAGCATAGTAAAAATGGCCAATCTATAGATTCAATGAAATAATCATCAAAACTACAACATAATTCTTCATAGACCATGAAAGAACAATTCTCAAGTTCATATAAAATAAAAAATTCACCTAAGGAGGTGGCTAGTGAAGCATTCCAAAACATTCCAAAACAAAATGATCAACACAATAAATGAACATCTGTTAGGTATCACCATCCTAGATTTCAAGTTCTATTTCTGAGTTTTAGTAATGAAAACTACATGATATTTGCATAAAAACTGACATTTATCAATGGAGTCATAATGAATATCAAGACATAAAACCATGATATCCACGAACACCTCTTTTGATAAAGAATCCAGATCTATAAAATAGAAAAAAGAAAGCATCTTCAATAAATGGTGCTGGTCTAACTGAATGTCTGCATGTAGAAGAATACACATAGATCCATGTATGTGACTCTATAAAACTCAAGACCAAGTAGAACAAAGGCTTTAACATAAATATAGACACACTACACCAGACAGAAGAGAAAGTAGAGAATAGTCTTGAACTCAGAGATTCAGGAGATAGTCTGTACACCAATACACTAAGATCAGTAAACAATAAATCAGACCTCTAGAAACTGAAAAGCTTCTGTAAGTCATAGCACACTGTCATTCAGACAAAGTTGTAACCTACTGAATGGGAAAAGATTTTTTAAAACTTCTAAATCCAATAGAAGACTAATATCTAAAATATATAAACAACATAAAAAATATATATCAAAAAACAAGTAATCCAATTAAAAATGGAGTACAGAAATAAACAGGTATTTATATTGAAATACAAATTTCAATAGAGAAACTACAAATGGCTAAGAAACACTGAAGAAAATGCTGAGCCATCAGAGAAATGAACATCAAAACTATTTTTAGATTCCATATTACACTTGTGAGAATGGCTAAAATCACTAACACATATGACAGTCCATGCTGGTGAAGATGTGGAATAAGCAAATACTCCTCCACTGATGGAGGGAGTTTAAATTCATACAGCCACTTTGAAAATCATTATGGTTGTTCCTCAGATTTTTTTTAAATCTATCTTCCTCAAGATCCAATTATAGCACTCTTGATGAGATACTTAAGAATACTTTACCACACTATAAGTACACTTGCTCAACCTTATTCATTGCTGTAAACAGTCTGATGTCCCTCAATAGAGGCATGATAAAGAAAATGTTTAAACAATACAGTATTAGTCAGCTCTTAAAAACGATGACATTGCTGGACAATAGTGGCTCACGACTTTAATCCCAGCACTTGAGAGGCAGAGGCAGGTGGATTTCTGAGTTCGAGGCCAGCCTGGTCTACAGAGTGAGTTCCAGGACAGCCAGGGCTACACAGAGAAACCTTGTCTTGAAAAGCAAAAACAAAACAGAACAAACAAACAAAAAAAAAAAAACCAATGACATCATGAAATTTGCAGGCAAATGGATTTAACTAGGAAAAATACTGAACAAGATAACCCAGATCAAGAAAGATAAACAAGATCTTCATTCATTTATATATGGATATTAGTCATTATCAATGATAAGCAACCCACAATCCACAGACCCAGAGAATTTAGGTAAAGGGACTTGGAGGGTATGTGGATCAAGCTGTGACAAGAAAATAGAATAAACTTTACAGGTGGTCTGAGGGTGAGGGAACAGAAATCAGAAGATCAGGTGGGCAGGGGGAGGGGAGATAATGTTGAGGAAGGGAATTTCAGTAGAGAGAGTTGGAATGGAAGTGTATATGAGGTGTTATTTGGAAACCTAGTGTGATGGGAAACTTCATAAAATATGTGAAGGTGATCCTTATGATGTGTCTTAAGAATGGGAACATGGAGTCCCAACTGGCCATTTTTTGTCACTAATATAGGTTTCTACTTCCATGACTGCATTGCATTCCATAGACTTGTTGCCCAAGAGGGTCCCACAGAAACCCCAAAGCAACTCATTAAGTTACAAGATAATGAATGGGTTGCTTTCTGCAAACTGAACAAATAGCCCCATTGCTGAGGACAACTCCCCCATAATCATTGAATATTAAGAATTAGAACTGGTGCACATATGGAGGCTTTATCCCTCCATTTTAGTGTCATTGTTGAGAGGAAGTTAATCTGCATGTTTCTAAATGAGAAATGTAAGCACCAAAAGTCAGAAAACATTGGCCTGCAATCAATTTGTCCTGTCTGCAATATATGCTAGGACAATAGCCAGCCAATATTTGATTTGACTTCAGTTCCACTGCACAAAATACAACCCCTACCTGATACTGCTAGTATGATCAAGAACCATGATACCATAGAAACTAGGGTAAAACTAACCACAACTGTTTTTTTATTTTAAATTATCACTAAAATGACTTTTAATGATATTCTGCTATGTTCAGAGAATAGTAAATTATCCAGTCATCATCAGAAAAGGTTCTTCCTACAGCACATGGGAACAAATACCTATACCCACAGCCAGACATTACACAGAAAGAGAGTCCCTGGAACACACATGTATAAAAGGACTATATCCACCAAATAGTTTCCCCTCAAAGCTCAAGAAACCCAACAGAAGAGGAGGCAGAAGGAATGTAAGTGCAAGAGAAGATAGAGAAAACTAGGAGAACAAAGTCCTCTGAACAACTGAGCAAGGCTCATATGAAATCATAGGGACTAAAATAGTAAGCACAAGGCCAGCACGGATTTGCACCAGGTCTTCTTTGTTTTCATGATTTGGAAGGAAGGGGAGGTGATAAAAAACTGGAAGTAGAGAAAAGGTGAATTATAGTCAGGATTATATTTTGTATTAGAAAAGGAATCTATTTTGAATAAAAGAAACAATATTTCAAAATAAATAAACCCTTTATCCTTTCCCAGATGGCATTCATATAATTCCTTGTGACATCATTCTACAAATTTTCCTTATATAGTCCAGAAGTGTTTTATTTCTTCCATAGTTTTATCCATATTTTTCAGTGTCTTTCTCAGTTGTCATACTTTTCTTGGATACAAAAGTTCTCTCATAGCAGATGTTAGACACCTCTGTAACTACTTAATATAAAGGATTAGATCAAAAAGATGTTGTTTGGAGGAACAAAATATCAGTTTGTTGTTATATAAAGGTTACAGTAAAGGAGAGAGTGTTGGACCGTTATGAACTATAAGCAAAACCTTGAAAGGCAGATTATTATCCATAAAGTACTTTTTCACCAGTATAGATAAATTGGTGTATCCTAGGCTTCTTATTGCTGCTGCAGTGAGTTGGCAGTTTATCTTTACTTATGTGCTGGAAGAGCCAAGGGTTTTCATTGTGTCAAATCACAAAGCATTTCAATTTGTATCTCAAAATACTGCCATCTAGCAGAACTTTTAACCTGCCCCCCAGACATATCAGACTATCAAACAGATTTGCCTTCCTTGTAGAGAAAAGTCATTGCAGGCATCCATTTCTAGAACTGGGAGGTTCCATTTGTACTAGGGATGTGCTTTGGCACAGCAATGTCCTATACTATAAGTTTACCTATACTTTCCAAAAATTCTTCAAATTTACTTTTTATCAGTACTTACAGTCACCACTTATTCTCACATGTTAGAGTGAATATAAACTCTTGAATTATTATAGACCATTAAGATCTACCAGTAAATATATGATAGGTAAGTCTAGGCATTTTTTTTTTAAATATCATAGACAGTCTGCTTTGTTCTGATCATCAGTGCTGAAAGCCATGAATTTGTGTGTGTGTATGTCAGTTCTCTGTTCTCCAACAAATGTCTTTAGAAACTTATCTCACATACCTCCTTGTCAAACTGCAAATTCTCATGAATTCTATAAAAGATAACCTTTAATAGCTTCTGTCACTTAATTCTTCACCAAGTTTATAAGTATGATTTTGACAAGCCTGACTGGCAAGCAATAACTACATCATTTTCCACCTTCAAATCCTTAATCACGTTTAATTTTGTTTTCACACCAATCACTTACTGACACCATTAACAGTCAGTTTTTCATGCCTAATTATTATTATGAATCTAGAAATATGAAACTAAATCAAACTTATAAGAAAATGATAAGCATACAAAGTTGTTGACCTCTGTCATATATGTGCTCCATCATGCTAATTGAAACATTGTACATATGTTGGTACTTTTATTAATTTCCCTTTATCTAATTTATCATAAGGTGGTTCATTCTGTACAAGTTTAATGAGATATCCTTTTAGGGCTTGGCATATAACAAATCCTAGGTTAATTTACATTTTGTGGTATGTACTATCTACATTTTCAAGTGAAGAAATTGATTAAAAGTAGTTAAGTTGTTTAC
>NC_045030.1:82780074-82781844 GCF_008632895.1 Mastomys coucha | reverse complement strand
TTTATAATTCTAGTTTAAAAATGTGTCTTGGTAGAAGTGTCACACACCTTTAACAGAACTACAGAGTCAGAGGCAGGGAGATCTCTGAGTTTGTGGCTAGCCTGGTCTATATAATAATGAGTTCCAGAATAGCCAGAGTTATACAGAAAAACTCTGTCTTGAAAAAATAGTAAGGAGGTGAAGAGATGGCTCAATAGTTAAAAACACACGTTGTTTTTGCAGTGGACTAGTTTTTTTTCCCCAACATTCACATAGAGTGGCTCACAACCATATGTAACTCCAGCTCCAGGGTATTTAACAACTTCCTCTGGCCTCCAAAGGCATCAGCCATGCATATGGTGCACATAAATACATGCATGTACATATAAATAAGTCTTTAAAAATTTGGTGAGAATTCTGTGGGTTTACTTTGCTATGGAATATTCCAGAAGTATCCTAGGTAAGGCTATAGATTAAATTACAACTAACATTTTTTGTTTATTCAGTAAGAACAAATTAAGATAAAATGATTTTTAGCATTAAAATTTATTTAATCTTTTTTTTACACTCTAGATTTTATCCTCCTCCCAGTCCACCCTCTGACTATTCCACATCTCCCCACCCCCCACTTTCTCTGTGAGGATTTAAACCCAACACCAGCCCTCCCTACTGCCTGGGCCCTCCAGTTTCTTAAGGGTTAGGTGCATCTTTTCTGACTGAATCCAGACCAGGCAGTTCTCTGCTGTATATGTGTTAGGGGCCTCATATCAGCTGGTATATGCTGTCTGGTTGGTGGTCCAGTGTCTGAGAGATCTTTGGGGTTCTGATTAATTGACACTGCTGATCCTCTGACAGGGTTGCCTTCCTCAGCTTAGAATAATATTTCTTAAAATTGTTACTACACTGAAATTTCAACTAGATTGCCCATAGTTCCTGAGCGGGAATACCTGGCATCCATTTAAAAGAAAATTCCTATCCTTCACCACAATGCAAAGTTGTGTAAATTGTAACCAGCCTAGGAAACCATTTCTGTGGTCTGCCAATCTCACAAGGGAAGAAGTAAGAGGTAGAGATTATTTCCTCCCTTCCCATTCCATTGATCTATTCACTTGAATATCAGAGAGAAAGTGTAAATATGCAATGTACAAAGATCATCCTCATGAGATAGAGAATCCATAAAGAAAAATGGTTGAGTGAATTTTATGGAGCAGAAGAATTATAACCAACACATCAGATTAGTGGGAAATTCTTGGAAAAATTAAAATGATTCCTAAGGAAAGTAAAGAAAAAAATAATTTGGGCAAGAGTTGAACTCATTTACATATAGTCATAAATACTATAGAAAACCCAAATTAAGAGCAAGAAAGGACTTTTGATTTTCTTTCACAGACAAGTGGGTTATGGAATGGTTTATACATTTGGTCTTAGACTCTCTTTAGTCATTCTTTTGTAGTTTATGTAGATACAGAGTCCCAAATTTATCTATTGTTTACAAATTCTTAGGAAAAAAATCTATTCTTAATTTACATATGCTAATACTCACATAGTTGAAGTGAGACCATATACTGAGGGGATAGATTTATGATAATAGTTCCCAGACTATAAAGTGATTGGATTTATCAAACTTTGGGTGTTGAGACATTGGATATTTTTGAGAAAGAAGGTGATATGGAGGTATACTTTACAGTTTCCTCATGTATAAATATAGTGAAATTGCCCTAGTTATTGTGGGGAGCCGTGAATCTTGAGAGGCATTCGCCATGGCAAGATGGCGCCTACTTCCGCTGTTAA
>NC_045030.1:82778565-82779784 GCF_008632895.1 Mastomys coucha | reverse complement strand
AAAATATTAAGGTCTAGGTAAAATATTAAGGACTAGGTAAAATGTTAAGGACTAGGTAACTGTTACCTGTCTAGCCTGCCATTCTGTCCCATTACTAATATTATAAGGAAACTTTCTCATATGTTGCTTGTGATGTTCCTAGGAAGCTTTCTGATTCTCAAGTTGATATATATTCTACTATGTTCTGTGTCCTTGGAAATCAATCACAATATAATTCAGAAGTGTTTTGTATAGTTATCCACAATAAACTTAGACCCAAACCAATCACCCAGCAGCATTTCCTGCATGTGTATAAGCTATTATGGTATTTCATTTTTATAATCTTCCCCTGGTAGAGAATGCAATGTAAGAGAGACACCTGTATCTTTTTAGAATAAGATTTCCATTTTGAGTAGTGGTCAAGTAAAGTTTAAGTTCCCAAGACCTCACTTGGAACTGACATCCTACTTTGCAGAAAGAGACATGTATGTGGGTAACTGCCATTCTGGTTGGCAAGATAAGACATAAATATTAGCTTAGTCCCATCCTCCTTAACGAGTTAAAACATGAATGTTGGACAAGGAAAGTTCCTTGCCACAGTTGAATTCCCAAACCAGTGGGAAATCACATTTTCAACAAAAATGTGATTATAAGAAAAATCCTCTATCCCTAAATCCAGATTGGTAAAATAACTTGGCATAGATGTTCGTAGATCTCAGGCTTAAAAAAAAAATCCCTGTACATCTTGACTCAACATCATGATTCAGCTCCTGAGCTGGAACATGACCCTGATCAATCAATCTTTGGGTGTGATATTCAATAAAACACTCCTGTTTCACTCAGAGTGATATTTGAGTGGCTTGTGTAGTAATTCCCAGATCCAACATCAAACCTCCATACAATCTTATTGGCCTCTGAGACTTACTGCTGAACAAGGTCACTCTTTTTTTTTTTCTTTTGTAGCTCTGATTCTATTCAGCTGTTCTGGTTCAAACTCCTTTCCAAACTGACTCATTCAATCCAGCCTCTTTCTCTGCCTCTGGTTGAATTGTTCTGCTTGGCTTCATACTAACTTTGGCAATGTGTTCTAATCCTCCAGTTACTTCTCATTTTTTGGCTCCTCCTTTATTTACCTGTATCTAGCTTGTTTTGTGTAACTTTTCTCTGTAAAACTTTCACAGTAAGTACCTTCATTCTCCTTTCCTCTCTTTGTGCTGCTCTCAAGTATTTTCTCTCTCTC
>NC_045030.1:82763695-82770868 GCF_008632895.1 Mastomys coucha | reverse complement strand
CCTGGGCTTGTTAGATCACCTGGGAGTGGGGCTTTCTCTGTGTATTGTGGGACTGGCTGCAGAGCTTGCTTCCAAGGTCTGCTCTGGACACCAGCCCAGACAGACCTGAAGGAACCCGAGTCACTGGGCTAGTGGAGTTCCTCTCTGCCTGGTCCTGCTAGTCCCAGTTACTCCCAGTATTGGGACAGATGTTGGTTCCTGATCACCTCTGATCCTGGGTGTGTCAGAGCGCCTGGGAGTGGAGCTTCCTCTGGGTGTTGTGGGACTGGGGGCAGAGCTTGCGCCCTAGGTGTGCTCTGGATCCCCATAATTTTAAATCTACTCATCTGTGAATGGATATTTAGAATGATTTATACCTTGACTCTTTTGAATAGTGCTACAATGCTCATAAGGTTGAAGATATTTTGTGTTTTAATTGATACATGTAATGGCCATTTCTGTTTGTCAACTTGACTATATCTGGAGTGAAGTACAATCCAGACCTGGAGGGTATTTCTGTGATCCAGATCTTGAGGCTGGAAGACATAAGTTTCGGACCTGGCCCTTGGCATGGAGATCTTGAGGCATAGTGGCCATAAAAAGCTCAGGCCCAGGCTAAGATAGCACATACCTTTAATTCCAGGAGACTGAGGCAAAGAGATCTCTGAGTTCACGATGACTCTAGGACAAAGCAAGTCTTAGATACAGGTGGTGCACAGCTTAAATCTTGGCTATACCTTCTGCTGGAGACCTACATAAGGATATTGGAAGAGGGAAGATTCACTCTTCTATGACTGCTTGCACTTACATGCCAGCACATTTGTTAGAACCTACTTCTACTGGAGACCAGGTCAAACAACTAACCTCATGGTACTGAAGAACTCCTGGATTCTTGGACTTCTCATCCACAGCTGCCCATTGTTGAGTTACTTGGGCTACAGACTGTAAGTCATCACAATAAATTCCCTCAATATAGAGAGACATTCCATCAGTACTGTGACTTTAGAGAACCCTCACTAATACAATATGTTAATTTCATTTCTTTTGGCTTGTAGCTAATACTAGAATTGCTGAGTTTTATTTATATTTGTCAACTATGCAAGGAAACAAAAAGTTCAACACACATTGATTCTTACTGTTTTGTTTTGTTTTGTTTTGTACAACCACTCTGAAAATCAGTTTGGTAATTCCTCAGAAAATTGGGTTCTTCTTCTAAGTAGCTTGGAATACATATATCCACCACCATGTGTGGCTACTCAGTCTGTGTTGTAATGATGGAGATGTGGAATTCCATTAATCTTATTCAAAACCATAGTAGCTTCATTAACATAATGGTCAGATAAAAGAATCTTTTCATTTAATATTTTATGTTAAAAGTACTGTGGAAGGTTGAGGATTCAATGTATTTTTTTAGTATGTATGACATTCTAGGTTTGATCCTTTGCATAGCAAGTAAAAAATTATCAACAACAATGAATTTTCTAGTCTGCTAGTATACCTGGGTTTCTACATGCTTATGCTTGAATTTTTATAGATATTTGCAAATGTTTATGTATTTGTCAATCTCTGAGTGTGAATGTCTGTATACATGTTCTCTTGTATATACTGGGTGTTGTGTTTATCAAAAGATAAGGGGAGAAGGAATAAGTTTGATTGATCTATAGTCAGGTATGGGAGAATGGGATGCCTCTGTGAGCCCATGCTGAGGCATCCCTTCCCACAGAGGGAAGGGACCATATATTATGGTATAGTATAGAATTAATTCAGTGCATGGTAAGTGGAGTTGAGAGGATAGGAGAGAGAGAGAGAGAGAGAGAGAGAGAGAGAGAGAGAGAGAGAGAGAGAAGAGAGAAGAGGAGTAGAGGAAGAGAGAGGGGAAGAGAATGAAGAGAGATGGAGGAAGGGTGAGAGGACAGAACTAGAGCAAGAAGGCAAGAACAAGAGAGCAGATGAGGGTATAGTGAGTCAAGCATAACTGGCTGGCTGTTGCCAGGTTACTGTGGGGTGGAGCTTAGACGATATGCTAACATTGAGTATATGTGTGTATTAATGATTATACATAGCTGAAGTGTCAGTCCTGAACACACTCTAATGCTAGGCTCAAGCCTTCATAATCTTTAATAGTAAAACTTCCTGTAAGATAGTAACAAGTTTATCATGGCATAGATGCAACATTGATAAAATTCTTGTAATAAATTCATTACAAACACCATCATTACCCATTTCTGTCTCTGAGACTCCCACAATAACATTTTGTGTTTGTCGATCTCTTTTCCAAGAAGCAAGTTCCCAAAGTAGCTATAAATTATGGTTTGTAAGAAAAATAAATTCTGAGTTTACTAATTAATTATGAGACTAGTTTTTAATTTCTTCTCAGAAAAAAAAAACAGAGTTACAGACTAAGCCTTATAGAAAAAATGTCCTGTGATTATATCAATCAATGTTCATTAGGAAAATAAATGTCAATAGTAGAGATTCAAAACTGAGAGTGAAGATTCAGAAAAAAAAAGAGTGGAACATAAATGTTAGATGAATATCCCACTCATGGATAAGCATTAATCCCAAATTAAATGGGCTTATCTTGATAAATCATATTTGCAAATGCATATGAATTTGTTAATCTCTGAATGTGAATGTCTGTGTTCATGTTCTGTTGTGTGTATTAGCTCTTTGCTGTAAAGTAGAAGTACTTAAAAAGATGCTGTGTTTTCTACAAAGTATGTTATATTTGTGACTCATATAATATGTTACCTTTAGTTAAATAGGTACATATTAAAACAATGTACATAAGATATTGAAATATCAGTTTAAGAGTAGAATAGAGGAGATTACTGAATTCCAGAAATCAGTCATTTTACCAATTTAAAGAATGAAAGGTTTCTACAGCTAAAGAAAGGAGTGTCTAAACTGAACATTAAGAATAAAATAGAACTTCAGTTTAGGAAATTGTATGAGGTTATTAATCAGCATTATATTTGTCCGGCAGTTAAAGGAAACCCTTCAATTTTTGGCTTATACCTATAAAAGTCTAAGGATAGATTAAGTATTATGGAGGCTTCATATTGTTACCAGGCACATTTGTTCCTTTGGTGTTTTTCGTTTACTGCATTGTCTACTCTGTGTTTCCATTTATCAAATAAAAAGCTGGAACAAAAAACAACCAACCAAACAAAATACACAACCACCAAACAACATCAGTAACAACAACAAAAACATAAAAAAGCATGATGACTTGCAATTATTTTGTGGAAGAATGATCTTCTAAAGGACTTGTCACATGCTGCAGTAGTTTGAATGAAATTGGCCTCTATAGGTTCATAGGAAGTGGCACTATTAGGATAGGTGGCATGGTATGAATAGGAGTAGTTTCTCTGGAGGAAGTTGTCACTGGATATTTGTTTTGAGGTTTCAGAAGCCCAAAGCACGTCTAGTGACACTCTCTCCTCTTGGCACTTGCTGATCTGGATATAGAACTCTTTCATCTCCAGCACCATGGTTGCCTAAGCTGTAATACCATGCTTTCCACCATGATGACAAGCCTCTAAACCTGTAAGCCAGTCCCAGTTAAATGTTATTCATTATAAGAGTTGCTGTGGCCATGGTGTTTCTTTGCAGCAATAAAACTTTAACCAAGGCTCATGACTACTTCTACCTGGAGAACTTAACTCTTTCTTTTTAGTTTCATCAAGAAAGGGACAGAATGGGGGATAACTACTAAATAAGGCAAACATAGAATATGAACCAAACAATGGCTCATCCAGGAACCTAACTGGTTAGTCTGAATTGAAAAAGAAAAAAGTATAATATATACTGTAGGGGGTAATAATTAATGGTTAAAATTAGTGATTAAAATATAAGAAACAAAAATATAGTGACACTAAAGATTCCACATATAGTTCAGTTCTGTATTGGAATGAGTAGTGTTCTCTTCAGTGTCTACCTAGGATTCTAGAATGTGACTTTATTTGCTCTTTGATGCTAAAAAGTTAAGAAATGATTTTAGTATTTCAGCATAGGCTTTAATCTAATGACTTGTACCATAAGAAAAAGAATTTAGACACAGAAAGAGAAGCAAAAACATGGAGGAAGCTGAGATGAAGACACACCATGGAAAGACAGATATGTAATGATGAGTGCAGGGACTGGCATTACAAATGTGAAAGTCAAAGAAGGACAAGCATTTCTTCCATTCAAAGGAAGCTAGGAATATATGTAGGAGTCTGCAGAGAGACTTCAGAAGAAGCTAGCCTTTTTCTCACCCCTTCACTTTTGTTTGTTCATTCAACATCCATAGTTGAGAAAAAGATAAACTGTTGTTTTTAAGCCACTTATTTTGTGATATTTATTATAGCTAGCAAGCTTACAAAATTTAAAACATTGTCTGTCTTAGGGTTACTATTGCTATGATGAAACACTACGTTCAAATGCAAATTGTGTGTGTGGGGGGGGTTATTTTGCTTACAGTTCCATATAACAATCCATCATCAAAAGCACTGAGGGCACAAGTCACACAAAGCAGGAATTTGGAGGCAGGAGCTATGCATAGGCCATGGAGGAGTGTTGTTGATAGGCTTGCTTCACATGGCTCTTCCTCTGCAGCACACACAGCTTATGTTTTAAACTCAGGCATTCTCTACTCTACCATTGTACTTGTTCATCTCAAGGTACTGACATCTCTAAAATGCTAGAGTTCCTTGATGACACCAGGTTGCAGCTTTACCAATAGCCTCTCCAAGGTACACTTCATGATCTCAATTCAATTGTATCTTTATATTTTTGCATAGCTAAGAAATTATATATTTTTGAACTCATGTTTGAGAGTTCTTTTATACAGCTTTAAAGGCTATCCTAAGGGTCTCTGCATTTACCATTTTGCTGAGACATTAGCCACACCTTCATCTCCTAGACTCATGTTGTCTCTGATTATCATAGAGTCATTAAAGTTAACAGGAAGGAGGAGCATAAAATAAGTACATTATTATATACATAGGCCTAATGCCCAGAGCATCGATTGACACTCATGGAGGCTCACGCCTGCTGGCCTGCCCAGGGGCAGGAAAAATATGATTCTGTTCCTACCAATCTAACTTGGACATGCAACATCACATTCCTCTTTTCAAAATTGACATTTCCCAAATATGCTTGGAAATAAATTCTTTTTGTGTATCAGGCAAGTTAGAGGAATGTTGGGTAAGAAAGTCTGAAAGACTAAACAAGATTAAGAAAGATGATATGATTAGTGCTATATTTAGAAAATGGAACCCTATGACAGTATGGAAGATAAGCTGGGGAGTATATAAACTAGAGATAAGCATAACAAAATTTAAGTAGACAGTTAGTGACTACAAATAGATAAATGTCAAGGATATATTCGAGGAAGGATTCAGTATTAAGGAAGGCATGAGTATTGACAGGAGCTTTAAGTATACCTTTAAACAAATATTTTTACATCTGAATTTTTTTTAACCAAACTTTAGAGGTTTCTTTTTTTTCTTTTTAAATTTATTTGCTTTCTCTAATTGTGATGGCTACTGTTACTTGTCAGCTTTGTAGTATATGGAATCACCTTGGTATAGGGCATCTAAACATGCATGAGAGGGATTTATCTGGTTAGGTAAACAAAAATAGGAAGACATAACAATTGTAGGTGTCACTATTCTCTGGGCTAGAATTCTGAACTGTATAAAAAGGAAAAAGTCAGCTGAAGTAAAAAAGATATTGTATTCTTTTCCCTGATTGAAGAATGGCATTCTTAACTACTCCAAGTTTCTATTGCATTGACTTCCCAAGTATAATAAACTGTGTCCTTGAATTATGAGACAGAATAAAAACTTTTTCAGTTAAATACCTTTAGAGTATTTTACACATAGTAACAGAAGAAATTAAGACAACAATTATATAGAATATGTTTTTATATTTCATGTTGATATAGTATTACTTCTTGTTGTACAGATCTTACATTCATACTATGGTTTGGTCCCTGAAAAAAGATGATGAAATCCTGTTCCACCAGAGGCCACACAAAAATCCATAGTAAGTAATTCCCTAACCAACAATACTTATTCAGTGCTTGATCAACCACCCCCAGTAGCATTACTCTCAACTTAATGATAGTTATCATCCTCATTGTCATCCCCATAGACTACCAACACTGCATCAGTGTCTACGCACCATATCTCCAACTGCCTATCCTCACCTTGTAACCATATCCCAGCAACAACTCTGATGAGTCTTCTACCAACTAGAGGCCATACTAGCCACCAGAATCCCAAGTAGACTATTTGCCCATGGATTTCCCCAAATTTCTCAGAGCTTGCTTAGCCCACATCCAACTGGCCCTCTTCTTCTTATCATGATATCTCAGTCCCCAACTCCAGAGGAGTTACCATACTAGACCAGAGGACATGCCAGCCACAAGAACTTGCTGGCAGCCTACTCCCCTCAACATTGTCTTACTCAGTACCCATTCAGCTTAATCCCAATTGCTTTACTATTCTGTCTCACCATATCCTTGCCACCAACTCCTACAGAGGAACCTGCAATGGACCAGAGGCCATGCTAGCTACTAGAACTTTAGACTTTAAATTCAGTAGAGATCCTGTATTCAACCACAGGCTAGAAATAAAATCAAGGGAAAAAAAAACGCCTATATAATAAAGACAAACAGAGAAAACAGCATCTAGAACTATAATTACCCTGAACACAGATACCAAGATGCTACTGTAAAAATACAATGAACAATAGCCAGGGCAAAATGTCAACAACAGAGCCCAGTTATCCTACTACAGCAAGTCCTGATTATTCGAACACATCTGAAGCTCAATATAAAGACTATAAAATCAACTTTATGAAGATGTTAGAGGTCCTTAAATAGGAAGTGAATCTTAAACAGGTAAAGAAATTGAGGGAAAAATAGAGAAAATGAAGAAATCCAAGAAAAAGCAAACAGGTGAAGGAAATGTTTAAAAATATTCAAGATGCATAAAGGATAATAGAAGCAATAAATAAAATAGAAACTGAGGGAATTTTGTAAATGGGAAATCTAGGTAATTAAGCAGTAACTATATTTGGCAAGCATCACTAGTAGAATCCAAGTGATGGAAAAGAATTCTTAGGCATAGAAGATAATTGTAGTGGCTATTCCTGGTTGTCAACTTGACTATATCTGAAATGAACTACAATCCAGAATTAGAA
>NC_045030.1:82762375-82763376 GCF_008632895.1 Mastomys coucha | reverse complement strand
CAATAAATTCCTTTACTACATAAAGACTACCATAAGTTCTGTGACTCTAGAGAACCCTGACTAATACAAAATTGCTACCAGGAGTGGCTCTAGAGGAACAGAAGTATAAGGATGGATCTTTTAAAAATCTGGACATGGTTTGAGAATCCATCAGCCCCTTCAACTACTGAAACCTCTCCAAATTCTCTCCCTCCTGCGAGCTCAGAGAACACTGAAGACCCCATTAAAGCTGAGAATTTTGAATCTTCAGATTCTCAAGGGTTTGTCCCACCTGAGGAAGTAGTAGCCTCAGCCCCACCCCTTGAAATAATGCCTTCTCACACGAGGAAGTTAATCCCCCAGAGTCTGATAAACCAGCAGTGACTTTCACTGGAGGAAATGCCAGACAAGACAATACTGAAGTTTCTCAAGGCCCACCAATAGTTTCTTCTAGACCTATAACCAGAGTCAACACAAAACAGGCCCCTAGAGGGGAGGTAGGAAGTGTAGTCCATGAGGAAATTTGCTACACTACTAAGGAGCTTAATGAGTTTGCTAATTCATTCAAGCAGAAGTCTGGGGAATATGTGTGGGAATGGATGTTAAGCGTGTGGGATAATGGTGGAAAGAACATAAAACTAGAGCAGGCTGAATTTATTGACACGGGCCCTCTGAGTGGAGATTCTAGGCTTAATATGGAAACTCACACAGTTAAAAAAGGTGTCAGAAGTTTGTTTGAATAGTTGGTTGAAGCATTTATCAAAAGATGGCCTACTGAAAAGGAGTTAGAGATACCTGATATCCCTTGGCTTAGTGTTGATGAAGGGATTTTAAGGCTTAGGGAAATTGCAATGCTAGAGTGGATATGTTGTGTAAAACCTAATCCTCTACAATGGGAAGGTCCAGAAGATATGCCCTTCACCACTCCGATAAGACACAAACTGGTGAGAGGGTCACCAGCACATTTGAAGAGTTTTGTTCTTGCCCTTTTCCTTGTGCCAGACCTTAGGGTTGGAGATGCT
>NC_045030.1:82762226-82762364 GCF_008632895.1 Mastomys coucha | reverse complement strand
TGAATCTTGGCATGGAGATCTTGAGGCATAGTGGCTATGAATCTCAGAAGATTAAGATAGGAAGATCTCAGAGTTCAAGGTCATCTGGGATTAAAAGTGTGGTGGCACACACCTTTAATCTGGGCCACACCTTTTGCT
>NC_045030.1:82759807-82761925 GCF_008632895.1 Mastomys coucha | reverse complement strand
TGTAAGTCATCAACAAATTCCTTTACTATATAGAGACTACCATAAGTTCTGTGACTCTAGAGAACCCTAATACAGTAATATAGAAGAAATTGATAGATCTGTGTATGAAGTTATTAAATATAAGATGTTACTTATATAAAATATCTAGGACATTTGGGGCACTATCAAAACACAAAGTATAAGAATAACAGGAATAGAAGAGAGTGAAGTACCTCAGCTCAGTGACAAAGAAAATACTCTTTAAAAGATCATAGAAGAAAAGTCTCCTAGTCTAAAGAAGTACACATCTATAAAAGGTACAAAAAGCATACAGAATACCAAATATATTGGATCAGAAAAGACAGTCCCCTTACCACTAAATATAATGAAAACACTAAACATGCAGAACAAAATAAGAATTTTAAAAGTGCAAGAAAAAAAGCAAGTAACATACAAAGATAGACTTATTAAAATTACACCTTACTTTTTTATTGGGGACTCTAAAAACCAAAAGATCTTGGATAGAAGTGCTGCAGACTCTATGAGACCACATATACTAGCCCAGACTTCTACAACCAGCAAAAATTTCCATCGCCATAGGTGGCAAAAACAAGATATTCCATGATTAAAGTCAAATCTAAACAACATCTATCCATAAAGTTAACCCTAGAGAAGGAATTAGAAGAAAAATTCCAACCCAAGCAGACTAACTATACCCATGAAAACAGAGCAAATAAAGAATCTCACATCATCAAAACCAAAAGTAGGGAAATGTGTGTACAGGTACACAGAAATGTCCACACATGTATGCTACCACTACTATTATTACCACAAACAAAATAACAGTAATTAGCAATCATTGACCATTGACAAATCTTAATATCAGTGGACTCAATTCCCCAATAAAAAGACACAGACTAACAGAATGCAAGTGAAATCAGGACCCATCCTTTTGCCCCATATAAGAATCAGATCGCAAAATCAATGTTCAAACTTAACCACACATTCAGTCACAAAGCAAGTCTTAATAGATTTAATAAAATTAGAAAACACTGTTCATCTTATCAGATCACCATGGATTACAACTGGATTTCTACTACAACAAACACAACACAGAGCTTCCTAACTCACCGACACTTAACAACACTGATAAAAGACTGATGATTCAAGACAAATATAGAGAAAAAAATTGAAGACTTTCTAGAATTTAATAAAAATGAATGTAACCAAACTTATGAGACTCAATGAAAGCAGTGCTAAGAGTAAAGATCATAGCATTAAGTGCCTAAATAAAGAAATTGGAGAGTTCTCATACTAGCAACTTAACAGCACATCAGAAAATCTAGAACAAAAAGAAACAAGCTCACTAAAGAGACATAGATGACAGGAAATTGTCAAACTGAGTACTGAAATCAATAAAGTAGAACAGACTGAATGTAACACATAATTGAAATGAGTTAGTTATTTGAATAAATAGACAAACTCTTATCTAAACTAACTAAAAGACAAAGAGGGAATATCCAAATTTACAAAATCAGAAACGAAAAGAAGCTATAACAACAGACACTGAGGAAATCCAAAGATAAATTAGGTCATATTTAAAAATTACACTCCATAAATTGGAGAATCAAAAAGAAATGGATACATTTCATGAGAGTTGGCACATGCAGAAGCTAAATAAAGGTCAATGTGTTTTTTGAATAGGAACAGGACCCATAGATCATATGTTTGAATGCTAGGCCCATAGGAAATGGTACGTTTAGGAAGTATTGCCTTGTTGGAGTAGTCGTAGCCTTACAGGAGGAAGTATGTCACTGTTACAGTGGGCTTCAGAAACAGAAGCAAAAAACATGGATGCTGTATGTGACTGAGTTAGGTCCTCTGTATACATGTAATGATTGTTAGCTCAGTGTTCTTGTGGTACTCCCACCAGTGAATTAGGTGGTCTCTAACTCTTTTGCATGTGCTTGAGACCATTTTCTTCCTACTAGATTACCTCATCCAGCTTTGATGTGAAGCTTTGTATTTAGTCTTATTGTAACTTGTTATAGTATGGTGGATGTTATAGTATGGTGGATATCTGTGAGAGACCTTTTTTGTTTTGTTTTGTTTTCCTTTCTTTCTTTCTTTCTTTCTTTC
>NC_045030.1:82749393-82759596 GCF_008632895.1 Mastomys coucha | reverse complement strand
TTTGAAGTGAAATGGAGGAGAAATTGATCTGGGAGATGAGGAAGGGGAACTGTGAAGAGCTGAGTGAGAAGAAACTGCATTTGGAAGGTAACTTATGAGAAGAAAAAAATGTGCCTGAATAAAAAAATAAAAATAGAAAAGCTGATGAATCTACTTATGTATTTGTGGTTTTAGTTGACTGCTTAGGGTTGGATAACCTATCTGGGGTTTTGTCCCTGGAGAGAACTGAATCTTCCTGTCTCAGCACGCATTGATTTCCTGTATCTTTTTATCTAATGGTGGGGCCCTGTGAGATTTCCTCTCACAAGTTTGGGATGTCATTTTGTGTTTTACTTGTGCAGGTCTTGCTTAGGTGAATATATTGTTGAGATTTCATGGGTGCAGCTTCTCTGTCATATATAGAAGACACTGTCTTACAATAGATGCCTGATCCATTTGTAATTCCAATCTTTCTGCCACTACTTCAACAATGTTTTCTGAGACTTAGATGTAAGAGATGTGTTGTAGATGTAGCAATTGGTCAGTAAACAGACACAGCAGGATAGGTGTGTGTCACACACACACACACACACACACACACATATATATGTTTATATATACATACACATGCTTTTATATGTAGCAACAATAATTGAGGAAGGCATCACAAACAAATTTGAGAGTAATGAGGCACAGGTGGAATTGGTACAGGAAGAAGGAGGAGTTGAATGATGTAAGTACTCATGTATGAAATGATGTAAGTACTCATGTATGAAATTCTCAAAAAATATTATAAAAATTGTTGATTTTTCCAGGGCACACAGAGACATAGCTTGGAAGATGAAACAAGATATTGGGACAGTAAATGGTCAGTGAAATTTTGTATAAGACTGAAGTTTTTGGTTTTTGCTTATTTTAGGGGCCTTCAACATGCTGTGTATTTTGTAAACTGTTTGCAAGTGTATTTTCAATTAAAAAGTAGGTGAAGATTATGAAGCAGAAAATGATCTACATTAAAAATGTATACCGTGGCTGGTGGAATGTCTTAGGTTAGTAAAGGATCTGAGTTTGGTAGCCAAAACCCATGTAAAATAACCAAGCATGATGACAAACACTAATATTCTCAGTGCAGAGAGTCAGCGGCAAGGGGATCTATGGGACTCATTGCATATACAGCTTAGCCTGTTTAGTGAGCTACAGGCCACTAAATCTTTGTTACAAAATATCAAGATGAACATTGTTTGGAAACTAACAACTAGTGTTGTACTCTGGACTCTGTGTACCTACACATGAGTGTACTACATGTCTGAAGCATACAGGCAAATATGAACACATACAAATATTTTCTAATATTCCTTCTATTTTATTTCTGATTAACAACTAAGGAAGTATCAACTTTTAAGCAACCTTTTCCACATCACATTGTCCTCCTATCCTTAGAAACAACTAGATCTCCTTGTTCTCAGGAGAGGGTGGTGAATGTTTTTCTCCTACCCTTAGTCTCAGGAAATGTTTATTATATGAATTCGGAATGACAGACTTTAGGTTAAATTTCAATTACAAGGATATATAGAGGGGAAAATGCCCCTTACTGCAAAAACTTAAGTATTTCAATGACAAAAATAATAGCCATTTCTTTTTTTAGAATTCTTTTCATGTGATTGTACACACATATTTACATGAATACGGGTGCTCATATGTATGTCTGTGTTTGTGTGTGAGTGTATGAAAAGGTGCTTACACACATACATGTGTGCATGCAGATGCAGATCTTATGTATAATGAACAGCTGAATCTTCTTTGATTATTCTTCCACCTTCCTTAAAATTGAAGCAGGACCTCTCACACAAAAGCAAAACACGCTAATATGTCTGGTCTCCTTCCATTTTTTCAGAATTCCCCTGTATCTGCTTTCCAATTGGGTTAAAAAGTGAGCTGTCAGTTTTATTTGAGATTTGGGGAGTCAAAATCTTGTTTAACAACTGATTCATGTACCTAGGCCATAATATTCATTTGTAAATTCAACTTAGTATTAGTAATTCAGTATAAAAGGTTGTCTAAATATATGCATCACAAACTTTTTAATTAGAATGCAATCAGAATTACAATTAGAATAGTCTAGGTTTTGATGACAGGTAACTAGATCCTTAGTTCTATTACACTAGCCCTTCTGTCATCATGTTTATATTGTTGGAATTCTATAGATTTGTTCCATATTCACTGGAGAGAATCACTGAAGAAGACATTAGCACTTCATTTTAAATTGATATGGCATTTAAAAACTTGATTGATGAAAACATAGACTTAAGATTTAGCCATTAAGAGGCTTGATTTAACCTTTTTAGTATCTGCACTTTCAGAATAATATTCCATCAACCACTGATAAAGCATTTATAAATGGCACTAAATAGAATTATTTGCATGTCTTTTGAACATAAAGCACTTATAGCAAATTATCATGGAAAATGTATGCAATTAATCATTCATTAATGGTTAATAAGGTTTGTCAGTATTTACTTTCTTTTTTATTAGATATTTTCATTATTTACATTTCAACTGTACTCCCCTTTCCTGGATTGTCCAGGGACCCCCTCTTTTCCTCTCCCCTCCCCCTGCTCACCCACATATCCTCTCTCGCTTTCTGGCCATGGGATTCCCCTATACTGGGGCATAGAGCCTTCATAGGACAAAGGGGCCTCTCCTCCCATTAATGCCTGACATGGCCATTCTCCACTACATATGCAACATATACATGAGTTCCTCTATGTGTACCCTTTGGTTGGTGGTTTAGTCCCTGGGAGCTCTGAGGGTACTGGTTAATTCATATTATTGTTCCTCAAATGGGGCTGCAAACTCCTTCAGCTCTTTGGGTTCTTTCTCTAGGTCCTTCATTGGAGACACTGTGCTCAGTCCAATGGATGGCTGTGAGCCTCCACTTCTGTATTTGTTGGGCACTGGCATAGCCTCTCATTTGACAGCTATATCAGGCTCCTGTCAGGAAGCACTTGTTAGCATCACAATAGTGTCTGGGCATGGTGACTGTACATTGGATGAATCTCCAAGTGGGGCAGTCTCTGGATTGTGCTTCCTTAAGTCTCTGCTCAATACTTTGTATCTGCAATGCCTTTCTAGCTATTTTTCCCCTTTTTAAGAAGGATCATAGTATCAACACTTTGGTCTTCCTTCTTGAGTTTCTTGTGGTTTGTGGATTGCATCTTGGGTATTCTGAGCTTCTGGACTAATATCCACTTATCAGTGAGAGCATACCATGTGTGTTCTTTTGTGATTGGGTTACCCCACTTAGCATTATATCCTCCAGATCCATCCATTTGGCTACAAATTTCATAAATTCCTTGTTTTTAATAGCTGAGTAGTACTCCATTGTGTAAATGTACCATATTTTTTGTATACATTTCTCTGTTGAAGGACATCTGGGTTCTTTCCAGCTTCTGGCTATTATAAATAAGACTGCTTTGAGCATAGCAGAACATGTGTCCTTACTACATGTTGGAGCATCTTCTGGGTATATGCCCAGTAGTGGTATTGCTGGCTCCTCAAGTAGTACTATGTCCAATTTTCTGAGGAACCACCAAACTGATTTCCAGAGTGGTTGTGCCAGAATGCAATCCCACAAGCAATGGAGGAGTGTTCCTCTTTCTTCACAACCTCACCAGCATCTGCTGTCATGTGACTTTTTGATTTTAGCCATTCTTCAGTGAGGTAGAATCTCAGGGTTGTACTGATTTGCATTTCCTTGATGACTAAGGATGTTGAACATTTCTTTAGGTGCTTCTCAGACATTCATTATTCCTCAACTGAGAATTTTTTATTTAGCTTTGTACCTCATTTTTAATAGGGTTATTTGAATGTCTGGAGTCTAACTTCTTGAGTTCTTTGTATATATTGTGTATTAGACCTCTATCAGATATAGGATTGGTAAGATCATTTCAAAATCTGTTGGTTGAGGTTTTTTTTTTCTATTGACCTTTGCCTTACAGAAGGTTTGCAATGTTATGAGGTCCCATTTGTCAATTCTTGACCTTAGACCCTAAGCTATTGGCGTTCTGTTCAGGAAAATTTCCCCTGTGCACATGTGCTTCCCCACTTTCTTTTCTATTAGTTTCAGTGTATCTGGTTTTATGTTTAGGTCCTTGTTCCACCTGGACTTGAGCTTTGTACAAGGAGATAGGAATGGATTGATTTGCATTCTTCTACATGCTAACGGCCAGTTGAGCCATCACCATTTGCTGAAAATGCTGTCTTTTTTACACTGGATGGTTTTAGCTCCTTTGACAAAGATCAAGTGACCATAGGTGTGTGGCTTTATTTCTGGGACTTCAGTTCTATTCCATTGATCTACTTGCCTATCACTATACCAATACCATGCAGTTTTTAATCACAATTGCTCTGTATTACAGTCTGAGGTCATGGATGGGGATTCAACAAGAGGTTCTGTTATTGTTGAGAATAGTTTTCACTATCCTAGGTTTTTTGTTATTCCAGATAAATTTTCAAATTGCTCTTTCCAAATCTGTGAAGAATTGAGTTGGAATTTTGATGGGGATTGCATTGAATCCATAGATTTATTTTGGCAAGATGGCCATTTTTACTATATTAATCCTGACAATCCATGAGCATGGGAGATCTTTCCATCTTCAGAGACATGAAATTCTTGTCATACAGATCTTTCACTTGCTTAGTTAGAGTCACACCAAGGTATTTTATATTATTTGTGGCTATGTGTTGTTTCCCTAACCATCCCTGTATCCCTGGGATGAACCTACTTGATCATGATTGATGATTGTTTTGATGTATTCTTGGGTTCAGTGTGTGAGAATTTTATTGAGTATTTATGCATTGATATTCATAAGGGAAATTGGTCTGAAGTGCTCTTTCTTTATTGGGTCTTTGTATGGTTTAGGTATCAGAGTAATTATGGCTTCATAGAATGAATTAGGTAGAATACCTTCTGTTTCTATTTTGTGGAGTAGTTTGAGGAGTATTGGTATTAGGGCTTTTTTGTTGTTGTTGTTTGCAGACTATTAATGACTATATTTTTATAGGGTATATGGAACTGTTTAGATCATTTATCTGATCCTGATTTAATTTTGGTACCTGGTATCTGTCTAGAAAATTGTCCATTTCATCCAGATTTTCCAGTTTTGTTGAGTGTAGGATTTGTAGTAGGATCTGATGATTGGATTTTCTTGCTTTCTGTTGTTATGCTTCACTTTTCATTTCTGATTTTAATTAGGATACTGTTTCTGTGCCTTCTGGTTAGTCTGGCTAAATACTTACCTACTTTGTTGATTTTGAAAAGAACCAGTTCATTGGTTTGTTGATTCTTTGTATAGTTCTTTTTGTTTCTAGTTGGTTGATTTCAGCCCTGAGTTTGATTACTTCATGCCATCTACTCTTCTTGGGTGTATTTGCTTCTTTTTGTTCTAGTGCTTTCAGATTGGTTGTCAAGCTACTAGTATATGCT
Source organism: Mastomys coucha (assembly GCF_008632895.1). Lineage (NCBI taxonomy): Eukaryota > Metazoa > Chordata > Mammalia > Rodentia > Muridae > Mastomys > Mastomys coucha. The sequence goes on along the minus strand of NC_045030.1, from coordinate 82,754,132 downwards.
CTTTCCAGTTTCTTCCTGGAGGCACTCAGAGCTATCAGTTTTCATCTTAGGACTGCTTTCATTATGTCCCATAAGTTTGGGTATGTTATAGCTTCATTTTCATTAAACTCTAGAAATTCTTTAATTTCTTTATCTCTTCCTTGACCAAATTATCATTTAGTAGAATGTTGTTCAGCTTCTATGTGTATGTGGACTTTCTGTTTCTTGTGTTGTTATTGAGGACCAGCTTTAGTCCATTGCAATCTGATAGGATGCATGAGATAATTTCAATCTTCTTGCATCTGTTGAGGCCTGTTTTGTGACCAATTATATGATCAATTTTGGAGAAGGTATCATAAGGTGCTGAGAAGAAGGTATATCTTTTTTTAGGATAAAATGTTCTATAGATGTCTGATAAATACATTTGGTTCATAACTTCTGTTACTTTCGCTTTATCAGTGTTTACTTTCTGTTTCCATGATCTGCCCATTGCAGAGAGAGGGGTGTTGAAGTCTCCCGCTAATATTTTGTGCAGTGCAATGTGTGCTTTGAGATTAGTAAAGTTTCTTTTATGATTGTGTATGCCCTTGCATTTGGGGTATAGATGTTCAGAATTGAGAGTTTACCTTGGTAGATTTTAACTTTGATGAGTATGAATTGTCCCTTATCTTTTTTGATTACCTTGGGTTGAAAGTCAATTTTATTCGATATTATAATGGCTACTACAGCTTGTTTCTTGGAATTTTTTGCTTGAAAATTTGTTTTCTAGCCTTTTATCTGAGGTAGTGTCTGTCTTTGTCACTGAGATGGGTTTCCTGCATGCAGCAAAATGTTGTGTCCTATTTATGTAACCAGTCTGTTAGTCTATGTCTTCTTATTGCGGAATTGAGTCCATTGATATTAAGAGATTTTAAGGAAAAGTAATTGTTGCTCCCTGTTATTTTGCTTGGTAGAGTTGGAATTCTGTTCATGTGGCTATCTTTTTTTAATTTTTTTTTTCTTCGAAACATGTTTTCTCTGTATAACACTGCCTGTCCTAGAACTCACTCTGTGGACCAGGCAGGCCTTGAACTCAGATATCTGCCTGCTTCTGCCTTCAAAGTGCTGGAATTAAAGGAGTGTGCCACCACCACCTGGTCCTTCTTTAGTTTTGTTGAAAAATTACTTTCTTGCTTTTTCTAGTTTGTAGTTTCCTTCCTTGTGTTGGAGTTTTCCATTTACTATCTTTTGAAGGGCTGGATTTATGGAAAGTTATTGTGTAAATTTTGTTTTGTCAAGGAATACCTTGATTTTCTATCTATGGTAATTGAGAGTTTTGCTAGGTGTAGTAGGTTGGGCTGGCATTTGTGTTCTCTTATGGTCTCTATGATATCTGAACAAGATTTTCTGGCTTTCATAATTTCTGGGAGTAGCCTCATATTATTCTGATAGATCAGCCTTTTGGTATTACTTGATCTTTTCTCCTTAATTCTTTTAATATTCTTTCTTTGTTTTGTGCATTTGGTTTTTTGATTTGTATGTGATGGGAGGAATTTCTTTTCTGGTGCAAACTATTTGGAGTTCTGTAGGCTTTTTGTATTTTAATAGGCATGTCTTTCTTTAGGTTAAGGGAGTATTCTTCTATAATTTTGTTGAAGATATTTATTGGCCTTTTAAGTTGGCAATCTTTACTCTCTTCTATACTTATTATCCTTATGTTTTGTCTCTTCATTGTGTTCTGCATTTCCTGTATGTTTTGGGTTAGGATCTTTTTGCATTTTGCATTTTATTTGATTGTTGTATCAGTGTTTTCTATGGTATCTTCTGTGCCTGAGATTCTCTCTTCTATCTCTTGTATTCTGTTTATGCTTGCATCTCTGACTCTTGACTTTCCTAGGTTTTCTATCTCTAGAGCTGTTGCCCTTTGTGATTTCTTTATTTTTTCTATTTCCTTTTTTTATATCCAGAATGGTTTTGTTCAATCCTTCACCTGTTTGTGTTTTCTTGTACTTCTTTAAGGAATTTTAGTGTTTCCTCTTTAAGGGATTCTACCTGTTTATCTTTGTTCTCCTGCAATTCTTTAATGGATTTTTGTGTTTCCTCTTTAAGTGCTTCTACATGTTTACCTGTGTTCTCCAGTGTTTCTTTAAGGGAGTTGTTTATGTCCCTCTTAAATTCCTCTGTCAGCATCATGAGATATGATTTTAAATCTGAATCTTGCTTCTCCCATGTGTTGGGGTATCCAGGACTTGCTGTGGTGGTAGTCCTTCGTTCTGATGATGCCAAGTAGTCCTGGTTTCTGTTGGTAAGTTTCTTGCATTTGTCTTTAGCCATCTGTTAATCTCTGGTGTTAGATGTTCTTGCTGTCTCTGGCTGGAGCTTGGTCCTCCTGTGTGTCTGTAAGCCTGTGTCAGCACACCTGGGAGAGCAAATCTCTTCTGACAAGACCTATTTACAGAGGGTTGTGGAACAGCCCCACCTCCTGGGAGCAGGTGGAGGCAGTGAGGACCCTGTCTCAGCTGCTCTGCCTCTTTTGTGGCCTGTGTGCTTATGGCTGGTCCCACCTTATACAGTCACTGGAGAGAAAATGGAGATCTTACCTGAGTCCTATGGTCACAGCACTCCTTGGAAACAAGCTCTCCACTGGCAGGAATGGTGCACAGAGGACTGTAGAACAGCTCCACCACCTGGGTGTAGATGAAGGCAGGATGGATTATGCCCCAACTGCTCCACTACTTCTGTGGCCTGTGTGCTCCTGGCTGGTCCCACCTTATACATTCACCAGAGAGAAAATCAGTCATTACTTTCTTTAAATGGTCAAGAAAGTTAGCTACTTTAATGAAAAGTTGTCTTAAAAAAGGATATTATTTTTCTAGATTTCCATCTAGATTAAAACATACATCAGTGAAAATAATATGTTCATATTTTTTACTCAACAACCAGTCTCTTTCTACAGTAAAGTAGAACTATGTGTGGAAAAAGAAGAAAATTAGAATGTGCACTATAATTTTAAAACATTCTTTAAACTCCTTAACTAGGAAAGTGTCTCATTGTCATATTATGTTTTGGAGTATGTATTTAATATTCTGGAGGTGGTCAGTTAGCCTGTAAATAAGAAACTCTGTAAGCACCATTATAACTTGTTATTTACACATAAGAGCACTAGTTGACATTCTTTAACTTGAATAAAGTGCAGTAAAATTGGAAAAAGGCCACAACGGTGTCTCTTTTTAGTAAACAGAGGGGGTGTAATTTTACATAATCACCGTCTGGTTAGACTGCTTACCCCTATGTATCAAAATGAGTGGTAAGTAAAATTAGAATTTAATCTTTTGAAAGGATTTTGAACTAACTGTGTATTATAAAACCACTTCCTATATGGTTGGTGGGGATCTATTGTATGCCATTTTGGAGTATGACAAGGTATTCTGATAATATTTTCTTAAGAGTTTTTTCATGGAGACAGGGTCTTGCTTGAGTTACTGGTTGAAGAAAAGATAAGTTCTCAGAGAAGACAGTAGAAAATAGAAGAAAAGCAATATTCGGGCTAGAATAAGGATAAAACTCTCATAGTAAGTTTTAATTAATTAGATGACCATAAATTCAGAATTTTGTATATGCTATTTATTAGGGGTGATGTTTTTGCTTTCTAGAGATGCTCTGAGTTTCATAGAGTGTTATTTTTCTCTAGAAAACAAAGACAGAGACCAATACCCAAGTATTGGATGGGTCTCAGGACTCCTATGGAAGAATTAGGGAGGGGGATTGAGGGTCTGAGAAATGATAGAAACTCTACAGAAAAACCAACAGAATCAACTAACCTGGACCAATTGGGGCTCTCAGAGTGAGCCACTAACCAAAGATCATACATGTGCTGGATGAATGACCCTGGCACATATGTAGAAGACATGTGGCTTGGTCTTCATATAGTTTCCCCTCCAAAATGGAGTAGGGGCTACTATCCTTACAGTTGTTGCTTGTCTATGGAATAAGTTCCCCTACCTGGGCTGCCTTGACTGTCTCTCTTACTGGGAATGGATATGCATAGCCCTGGAGAGACATGATGTGCCAAGTTGGGAGATACCAAGGGGAGCCTCCTGTACTCAGAGGAGGAGAAAGGGGATAGGAAAGGGGCTGTGTAAGGGGGGTTAGGAAAAGGAAAATAAGCAAGCCAAATATTCCATGAATAGCAGGGCAGTAAGCAGCATATATCCTTGGCCTCTTCAACAGTTACTGTCTCCAGGTTTCTACCCCCTTTCTATTCCTGCCTTGACTTCCTCTAGTGAATTGTGACTAAAGACTTGCCACCAAATAAATACTTTCCTATCCACCTTATTTATGCTCATAGTGTTTCATTACAGAAATAGTAACCTATTCATAAGGAAAATTGGTCTGAAGTTCTCTTTCTTTGTTGGGTTTTTGTGTGATTTAGGTATCAGAGTAATTATGGCTTCATAGAATGAATTGGGTAAAGTACCTTCTGTTTCTATTTTGTGGAGTAGTTTGAGGAGTATTGGAAGTAGATCTTCTTTGAAGGTCTGATAGAGCTCTACACTAAACCCATCTGGTCCTGGGCTCTTTTTCATTGGGAGACTATTTAAAGGACTGTTTCTATTTTTTTAGCAGATATGGGACTGTTAAGATTGTTTATCTGATCTTGATTTAACTTTGGTATCTGGTATCTGTCTAAAAAATTGTCCATTTCATTCAGATTTTCCAGTTTTGTTGAGTGTAAGTTTTCTAGTAGGATCTGATGATTTTTTTTTTTAATTTTCTCAGTT
>NC_045030.1:82741931-82749275 GCF_008632895.1 Mastomys coucha | reverse complement strand
GTTAAAAGAAGATTATTTTCTTGCTTTTTCTAGGGTATAGTTTCCCTCTTTGTGTTGGAGTTTTCCATTTACTATCCTTTGTAGTGCTGGATTTGTGGAGTGATATTGTGTAAATTTGTTTTTGTCATGGAATACTTTGATTTCTCCATCTATGGGAATTGATAATTCTTCTGGGTATAGTAGCCTGGGCTGGCATTATTGTTCTCTTAGGGTCTGTACTGCCTGGTTTTGTGTGTCAACTTGACACAGGCTGGAGTTATCACAGAGAAGGCATCTTCAGTTGGGGAAGTGCCTCCATGAGACCCAGATGTGGGGCATTTTCTCAATTTAGTGATCAAGGGGGTAGGGCCCCTTATGGGTGGTGCCATCCCTGGGCTGGAAGTCTTGGGTTCTATAAGAGAGCAGGTCGAGCAAACCAGGGGAAGCAAGCCAGTAAGGAATATCTCTCCACGGCCTCTGTATCAGCTCCTGCTTCCTGACCTGCTTGAGTTCCAGTCCTGGCTTCCTCTGGTGATCAACAGCAATGTGGAAGTAAGGTGAATAAACCCTTTCCTCCCCAACTTGCTTCTTGGTCATGATGTTTGTGCAGAAATAGAAACCCTGCCTAAGATAGGGTCTCTATAATATCTGCCCAGGATCTTCTGACTTTGATTTTCTCTGGCTTGAAATCTGGAGTAATTCTGATAGGTATGCCTCTATAACTTACTTGATCTTTTCCCTTACTGCTTTTAATATCCTTTCTTTGTTTTGTGCATTTGGTATTTTGATTAATATGAGATGGGAGGAATTTCTTTTCTTGTCCAATCTATCTGGTGTTTTGTAGGCTTCTTGTATGTTCATGAGGATGTCTTTCTTTAGGTTAGGGAAGGTTTTTCTATACTTCTGTTGAAGGTATTTACTGGCCTTTTAAGTTGGGAATCCTTTGCCCTCTTCTACACCTATTATCCTTATGTTTGGCCTTCTTATTGTCTTCTGCATTTCCTGCATGTTTTGGGTTAGGATCTTTTTGCACTTTGCATTTTATTTGATTGCTGCGTCAGTGTTTTCTATGGTATCTTCTGTGCCTGAGATTCTCTCTTCTATCTCTTGTATTCTGTTGGTGATGTTTGCTTGCATTTATGGTTCCTGACTTCTTTCCTAGGTTTTCTATCTCTAGAGTTATCTCCCCTTGTGATTTCTTTATTGTTTCTACTTCCACTTTTTAGATCCCAAATGGTTTTGTTCAACTCCTTCACCTGTTCATTTGTGTTTCCCTGTAATTCTTTAATGGATTTTTATATTTCTTCTTCAAAGGCTTCTACTTGTTTACCTGTCTTTTCTTGTATATCTTAAAGGAGTAATTTATCTCCTTTTAAAAATCCTCTCTCAGCATCATGAGATGTGATTTTAAAATCTGAATCTTGCTTCTCCGGTTTGTGGTGGTATCCAGGACTTGCTGTGTTGGAAGAACTAGGTTCTAATAATGCCAAGTAGCCTTGATTTTTGTTGGTAAGGTTCTCGAGTTTGCCTTTTGCCATCTGGTTATATCTGGTGTTTGATGGTCTTGCTGTCTCTGGCTAGAGCTTGTCCCTCCTGTGGGTCTGTAAGACTGTGTCATCACTCTTGGGAAACCAGCTCTGTCCTGGAAGAAGTTGTATACAGAGTTCTGGAACAGTCTAAGCTCTGGGTGCAGATGTTGATTGGATGGATCCTATCCCAGCTGCCCCACTGTTCCTGTACCCTGTGTGCTCCTTGCTGCCCAGCTCAGAAGTTTATTGGAGAGAAAGTTGTTATCTCATCTCTGTGCCTGGGAGTGAAATCATTCCTGGGAGAGCAGCTCTCTCCTAGTGGGACCCATGCACAGCAGGCTGTGAAACAACCTCATCTCCAGGGTGCAGATGGCAGACTGACAATTTTAAAATATAATAAGAAATTGACATCAATACCACTTTGGAAATCAGTCTGATGGTTCCTCAGAAAATTGGAAATAATTCTACATGAGGACCAAGGTATGTCACTCCTGCTCATATATGCAATAGATGCTCCACTATGTTCATAGCAATCTTATTTATAATAGCTAAAAGTTGGAAACAATCCAGATGTCCCTCAACAGAAGAATAGATACAGAAAATATGTTACATGTATATAATGGAGTACTACTCAGCTATTAAAAATGACTTTATCCAGTTCATAGCCCAATGGGTTGACCTAGAAAATATTATACTGAGTGAGATAACCAAGGCACAAAATAACACACATGGTGTGTACTCACTGATAAGTAGCTATAGCCCAAAACTTCACAATGTCCATTATATAACCTACAGATCAGATGGAACTTAAGAGGAAGTCCATGGTGTGGATGCTTTAGTCCTGCATTGAGGGGGGGAAGAGTATGATCACAGGAGATGCAGGGAGGGGTGCCTGGGAGGGAGAGGGTAAGGAGAGGAAATAAGGAGGGTAGTATCAGGTACTGGAGGTGATAGGGGAGAGGTACAGAGTGTCAGGAAATCCAATAAAAATATGTAGTCTTGGGGGATGAGGAACTGGGGATAGCCACTGGAGGGTCCCAGATGCCAGGTATATGATAGGCTTCCAGGATCCAACAGAGATAGCTTTAGCAGAAATTCACATTGAAGGAGAGATAGAACCTATAGAGACCACTTACAGTAGACAGACACGACTCCTGGTGGAGGGATGGGGTTACCCATCCATCTCAAAGTTTTTAACTCGGAAATGTTCCTGTCCAAAGGGAGAACATGGACAAAAATGGAACAGAGATTGAATTAAGTGCCATCATGGGACCTCCTCACCTGGGAATCTATCATATCTAAAGACACCATATTGTACATTGTTGCTGTCCATGGTCAAGAGGTGCTTGCTGACAGGAACCTGTTGTATCCATTCTGGGATACAACCAACAACTGTCTAATGCAGATGCCGATGTTTGGAACCAACCATGAGTCTGAGCTCAGGGACCCTGGAGGGGTAGCTTGCAGAAAGACTAGAGGAACATAGGGGGGTTGTAATCCCATAGGCAGAACAATATTGACTGGCCAGACCACCCAGTGCTCCCAAGAACTAGATCACCAACCAAGGAGTGTACAGGGAGGGAATCCATGGCTCCAGTGACACAGGTAGCAGAGAATGGCCTTGTCTGATATCAATGGGAGGGGAGGTCTTTGATCCTGTGGCGGTTTGATGCCCTATTGTAGAGAGATACTGGAGGAGTGGGTTGGGAGATGGTGGGTGGGTAGGGGAGCACCCTCACAGAGACAAAGTGGGGGGGAGAAGGGGAGAGGACAGATATGCAATGGGGGCTTGTGGAAGGGTAACCGGAAAATGGGATATCATTTGATATGTAAACGAAGGCAATGATTATTTTTAAAAAAAGAAAGAAAGAAAAGAATTTATGGTTGGTAGTCACTACAACATGAGGAAATGCATTAAAGGGTCACAGCATTAGGAAGGCTGTGAACCACTGGTCAAGATAAGGACAATGATATTCAAATATTTTTAAGTCTCCTTCCACCACTAAGTGTGTTTTTCACTTCTGGTTTTGGTTCTTCAATATTATTGAGGATTTTATTTTAGGAGTAGTATGTATAAAAGAGGTACAACAATGAGACAATGATATCTTTCATATGTTATATATTAAGAATCTTAATTTTAATACAGTTAGTAATGTATGACTTAATGGTTTTTAATTAAATTCAGTTACTTGTTTTAGGAAAAAACTTCACTATTTATAGCCATATATCATTGTCATAAAAATGGAAACAATAATATTCTGCTTCAAAATGTATTCATATGTGCTTTATATGTCATACAGTCTACTTTACACCATTAAACAATGACTTAAAATGGGACTGTTGAAGTCAAATGAGAAAATAAAACTTGTATTATATCTTGTAAAAAAATGACAAACTTATTCCAGAATCTCCACTTTCATACCTACTAAATGCACAACATCCAAAGTTCAGAAACAGTGTACATTGTGTATTGCTGGTAGTAGGCAATAAGTATAATAGATTCTGCAATATTTTATGAACAATTATCAAAAGCCTCATATTGAATGGTAATTTTATCAGCATTTTATTAGTACTTATAATAGTCAAATGGAAAATAAGAATTCCACAATTTAAGTAGTTATATAAAAAATGCAATAGCTTAGGTGACTCTGAATTATAGAAATCTTTAAAAATTATATGTAGAAATCTATATAATACAAGTCAAAGACATTTAGTATGTGAATGTGATAAAAATTAATGCAAAATATCTTAACTCATCATTTTAAAGGCTCTAAAAATGAGACTATCTATTGTCCCTAAAAAAAAAAAACCATACATAATTAGCAAAGTCACTCACAGACTGAGAGATGGTTATCAAAATAGTGAATTACTAGAAATAGAAAGCAAGCTGGCATAGTTATTTTGAGATATGCTAAATTACATTGCAAGCAAAAGCTGGTCAGAAAAAAAGAAGATGGCTAGTTTCTAATAATATAGAAAGTATATCATCAAGAACATATAACAATTGTAAATATTTATACATCAAATAATGAGGCTGTTTATTTCATAAGAAAAATACAAGAAGACATGATATTTCAATAGGTGAAGATACAATAAATGTGGGAGTCTACTGTACCTCAATTTTATCTTTAGATAAGCAATCCAAGCTCAACATCAACAATGAAACTTCAAAGCTAAACTATACCATAAATCATTTGGACTTAACAGATAACTACAGAGCATTCCATTGAGATGACACAGAATATAGACTCTTCTCAGCAGCCAATCATTTTTTTTTAAAACTGTGTCATTAGACCACCAAGCAAGTCTGAACACACATAAAAGAGTAGAAATTTTTCCTTTTATCTTTTCATATTACTGAATTAGATGAAACAAACAAGTTCTACACATGAGAGAGAGAACTTACATGACTTGTCCTCTGAGTCTAGGATCCCTCATCCAATATAAGTTTCAGTTCCATCCATTTTCTTAAAATTTCAAACTTCCACTTGTCTTTACCTAGGAAATGGTGATACATAATATGTACTGTTTCTTCTCATATCAATTAATTTACGTAAGACAATCTTCCACAGACATACCCACAGGCAAACTATTGTATGCAATCACTCACATTGTCTTTCTAGATGATTCTAGGAGGTGTATGATGACTATTATCTGGTAGTTCTATTTATAGCCTTTTTGGAAATATACATGCTAATTTTCATAGAACCTTTTCTGTTTTCTGTCTCACATTTAGTGAATAAGGGTTCTTCATGTCCAACATTGTATTTCTTCTCTTAAGAACTAACTCTGAGATTGCAAGCTGGTACAACCACTGGAAATCAGTCTGGTGGTTCCTCAGAAAATAGGAAATAGTTCCACTTGAGGAGCTAGTTATACTACTCCTGAGCATATACCCAAAAGATGCTCCAACATATAACAAGGACACATACTCCTCTATGTTCATAATCGCTTTATTTATAATAGCCAGAAGTTAGAAACAACCCAGATGTCCCTCAAGAGAAGAATGAATACAAAAATTTTGGTACATTTACACAATGAAGTACTATTCAGCTATTAAAATCAATGATTTCATGAAGTTCTCAGGCCAATGGGTGGAACTAGAAAATATTATCCTGAGTGAGGTAACCCAGACAGAAAATAACATACATGGTATGTACTCACTGATAAGTGGATAGCATCCCCAAAGCTCACAATGCTTATAGTATAACCCACAGACCAGATAGAACTTAAGAGAAAGGAAGACCCTTAGAAGGAGAAAAAACAATCATGGGATGTAGTATTGAGGGACTTTGGAGGAAGAAAGGAGGGGGAGGAAAAGGGGGCAGAGTCATGCTTGGGAGGAGACTGGGGAAGATGTACAGAGGGTCAGGAACTTGAATGGAGTTGTGTAGAAGTATGGAGTAGTGAACTTGGGCTAGTTATTAGAAAGTCCCAGATGCCAAGGAAGCAAGAGGTTCTCAGGACACAACTGGAATGACATTAGCAGAAATATCCAACAATGTGGAGATAGAACCTGTAGAAACCATATCCAGTGGATAGGCACACCTTACCCCCACCATGTTAGGGGATGAGGCCACCCACGTATCTCAACATTTTTTAACCCAGTATTGTTTCTGTCTAAAGGAAATGCACAGACAAAGAGTGGAGCAGTGACTGAAGGAAAGGCCACCCAGAGACCACTCCACCTAGGCATACAACCCATCTGTATCTGTAGAAATCAAAACCAGACATTATTGCTGATGTCAAGAATCACTGCTGACAGGAACCTGGTATAGCTGTTCCATGAGAGGCTCTGCCAGCATCTGACCAATACAGATGTGGATGCTTGCAGCCAAATCTTTGACTGAGCATGGGTACCCTAAGAGAATAGTTAGATGAAGGACTGAAGGAACTGAAGGGGATTGCAACCCCATAGGAAGAACAAAAATATCAACTAACCAGACCCTCCCAGAACTTCCATGGACTAAACCAGCAACCAAAATGTAGACATGGAGGGACCCATGGCTCCATCTGCATATGTAGCAGAGGATTGCTTTATCTGGCATCAATGGGAGGGGAAGACCTTGCTCCTGTGGAAACTTGATGCCCCAGCATAGAGGAATGCTAGGGCAATGAAGTGGGCATGGGTTGGTGGGGGAGCACCTTTATAGAGGCAGTACAAATTGGGAATTTGCAGAGGAGAAACCGGGAAGGGGGACAACATTTGGAATGTAAATAAATAAAATAACCAATAAAAAAAGAACTAACGCTTTGGTACACTGGCCTATTTATTGTCTGGATGTTTTTGTTTTTGATGCTCATTTTTGAAGTTATTTTTTTATAGAGAGTAAATATCAACCTAATGTCTGAAATATAAGTGGCACACATTTCCTCCCATTCTGCATACAGTCTATTCACTTTTTTGGCAGTTAACGTTGCTGTGCAGAAGCTTTTAATTTTACACAATCCCATTTTTCATTTTTTTGAGCTAATTCCTGTATGACTGTAATCCTATTTAGAAAGTTCTTGCTTATATCTGTATCTTATAAAGTTATCATTATGCCTTCTTTCTCTTAAATTTACTTTTTTCATGTACATGCCAATGGCTGCCCATCCCCTGTCACACAGTTCCTCTCCATCCCTGCACTACTTCTCCTCTGAGAGAATGCCCCTTCTGTATTTGCCCACCCTGAAGCATCAAATCTTGGTAGGGCTAGGTTCATCCTATCCCACTGAGGTCAGATGAGGCAGCCCTATTCCAGAACAGATTCCACATTCAAGCTACAGCCTCCGCTCCAGTTATTGCAGGTTTTTGTAGCATGGTTAACCTTTTGAGTTTTAGATTCAGGCCTTT
>NC_045030.1:82740154-82741921 GCF_008632895.1 Mastomys coucha | reverse complement strand
GCAGAGTATGAAAATGAAAATGAATAATCAGCTTTCCAACACATTTGTTGAATAGGCTTGTAAGTAAGGTAAGTTGCTGATGTCTTTCTAAAAAATTAGGTGATTTTAAAGAAGAGTTAGACTGTTACACAAAATAAATATTAAATAAACACTGCAAATTTGTTCTTTGAAGTTCATATGATTTTCACACCAAAACTAGATAAAGATTCAACAGAACGTTTTGTATCATTTGCTAGTCAGTGTTCAGTTGTTGCAAAAAGACATCATAACTATGCTAACTCTTATGAGAGAATTTAATTGGGACTTGTTTACAGTTTCAGAGGTTTAGTCCATTATCATACTGGTAGGCAGATGGTTGCATACTGGCATACATGGTGCTAGACAAGGAATTGAGTTCTGTATCCTGATCCACAAGCAGAAAGAGACCCTTGGCTTCACATAGACTTTTGAAACCTCAAAGACCTCTCCTCCAGTGACATACATTCTCCAACAAGACCACACCTCCTATCTCTTCCTTTTAGCCATTTATTTATTCATCCATCCATCCATCCATTTTATATTTGATCTCTGCCTCTTGCCACCTGGGTCTCCCTCAAAGAATATCCTCCCATCCCCCTTCTTGTTCTCCACTGAGAAGGTGTGCACCCCCTGAGTATTCCCCCATCCTGGTACACCAATTCTGCAGTGTCAGGCATATCCTCTCCCACTGAGACCAGGCAAGGCAGCCCATTTGGGGAACAGATTCCACAGACAAGCAGCAGCTTTATGGATAGTTTCTGTTCTTGCTGTTAAATGACCCACATGAAGATTGAACTACCCATCTGCTACATATGTGCTGGGAGACTCCATCCAGCCTGTATATGTTCTTTGGTTGGTGGTTCAGTCTCTAAGAGCCCTCAGGGGTCAAAGATTACTTGACTCCATTGATCTTCCTGGGGAGTTCCTATCCCTTCAGGGCTTTAAATCTTTTCCCCAATTCTGCCATAAGATTTCCCAACCTTTCTTCACTGTTTGGGTTTGGGTATCTGCATGTTTCAGTCAGCTGCATTGGGTAGAGCATCTCAGAGGACAGTTATGCTAGGCTCCTTCCTGTCTGTAAGCATAGCAGAGTATCATTATTAATAGCATCAGTGATTGGTGCTTGTTCATGGGATGGGTCTCAAGTTGGGCTAGTTATAGGTTAGCTATTCCCTTAGTCTCTGCTCCATATTTGTCCTGGCAGGCATTTCTTTTGTAAAGAATAAATTTGGGGTCTAAAGATTTCTGGGTGGGATGGTGTCCTTTCCACTCTACCTGTTATCTGGCCTGGCTACAGGACATGCTCTCTTCAATTTCCATGTCCTCACTGCTATGTGTCTCAGGTAAGGTCACCTGCATTGACCATACAAGCTTCCCCCATTCCAAGTGTTTAGCACTTCCCAGAGACCCGCACCCCCAGCCCCCGACATGTGGCAGCTGCATATTTCCATTTATTCTCCTGGCCTTCTCTCCTGTTTCTCCCCCACATCTGACCCTAAGCAACCTATTCCTCTTCTCAACCCTTGTCCCACCCAGTTTCCTCCCTTTCTCTGCCTCCTATAACTATATTTTTCCCATTCTAAATGAGATTAAAGTATCCTTGCTTGGACCTTCCATGTTTTCATCTCAGGTGTAGTTTAACATACCCAAATTAATAAATATGATATAATATTTAAATATACATAAGTATATATATAGTATATATAGTATAGTAACTATAGTATATATATGTGTGTGTGTATACATTAT
>NC_045030.1:82738873-82739430 GCF_008632895.1 Mastomys coucha | reverse complement strand
AGAAGAAGCTCCACTCCCAGGTGCTCTAACAAGCCCAGGATCACAGGATCCCAGAATTACAGGATCACAGAGGTAACTTGACTCTGAGGAGTTCTGATACAACCAGGATCATAGGAAGGACAGGCTCCAGTCAGATTTAGCAAGGGCAAGTAGCACTAAAGATAACCAGATGATGTGGGTTAAGTGTAATAATATAAGCAACACAAACCAACATTACTTGGCATGATCAGAACCCTATACTCCCATCCTTGCAGGTCCTGGACACACCATCACACCAGAAAAGCAAGATTCAGATATAAAGTCACTTCTCATGATGATGATACAGGACTTTAAGAAAGAAATAAATAGCACCCTCAATTCCTTCTTAAAAGGGGGAACCAAATACCCACAGAAGGAGTTGCAGAGATTAACTATGGAGCAGAGACTGAAGGAAGGGCAAGCCAGCCTAAATATAGCTATCTCCTGAGAGGCTCTGACAGTACCTGACTAACACAGATGTAGAGGCTCACGGCAATCCATCGAACTGTGTACAGGGTCCCTAGTGAAGGAGTTAGAGA
>NC_045030.1:82735117-82738863 GCF_008632895.1 Mastomys coucha | reverse complement strand
AGTGACAATTACTTTTTCTTAATATATTTACATGAAAATTAATATCACCAACATATCCTAATGGATTGAAATCCAAAAATATGAGGAATTAGAAATTTGTTGATTGTCAGCCAGTGGTCTCTCTAATTTAGTAATTAGAGAAATAGGTCCAATATTTTACAATCCATATACACTTTCAGCTTGTACATCAAAGTGTCTTGCTGTGTTCAACATAAGGGTCTTGAAATCTTGCTTCTCCTATCTCAGCCTCTCTATTAGTAGTATTGTTTATTTCATGTTTTTGCACTATACTATGATTTTCAGAACAGCTTACATATTTTAAAAGTATTTATATACCCAAAAGAAATGTAAACAATTAAATTGTAAGAGAACAACAAAGAGTAAGACTGAATGCTTTGCTTGACGTTTGTAACTCTTGTATCAAGTAACCACAGTAAGAGTCAAGATTTTAAGCTCTACTAAATACAAAAAACAAACAAACAAAAACACTTTATATGTTTATGTTCATTTAAGAAAATATTAATAGTGATATACTTGGAATTATTTAAAATTTATATTGAGAAAAACGTATGTATTTTCAGTATTGCCATAGACAAGCATCTACATAAGACCGTTAAATTGATTGTTGTTTTATATCAAACAACTTTTATAATACTCATTTTAATTATTATAATATTTTATAAATATTAAAGAATATGAGGAAAAGATATTGTAGGTATTGATGGGGGGTCTCTGGGAGGAGTTGGGGTACAAAAGGAAAGCAAGAACGTGATTTAATTCTATTTACTTAAAATATGTTTTTAAATGTTAACAAATTCAGACCAATTGAAATCATGTAACTTTTCTCATTATAATGCAATAAAACTTTTAAAAAACCAAAAAATATAAATAGTAAGATGTCAAGTTATCTCTATTTTCATGACTCATTCTTTTTTCATTTATTTATTTATTTATTTATTTATGTATGTTTTTATACTCCAGATTTTATTCACCCAGCCCCTGTCCACCCTCCTACTGTTCCACATCCCATACCTCCTTCCCACCCCCTGGTCCCACCTGACCTCTAAACTCCCTGGGGCCTCCAGTCTCTTGAGGGTTAGGTACATTATCTCTGATTGAACACAGACCCAGCAGTCCTCTGCTACATATGTGTTAGGGCCTCATATCAACTGGTGTATGTTGTCTGTTTGGCATTCTAGTGTTTGAGAGATCTCAGGGGTCCAGATTAATTGAGACTGCTGGTGCTCTTACAGGGTCACCCTCCTCCTGAGCTTCATTCAGCCTTTTCCTAATTTAGCCACATGGGTCAGCAGCTTCTGTCCATTGGTTGAGTGCAAATATCTGCATCTGACTCTTTCAGATGCTTGTTGGGTCTTTCAGAGGGCAGTCATGATAGGTCCTTTTTTGTGAGCTTTCCATAGACTCAGTAATAGTGTCACGCCTTGGGACCTCCCCTTGAGCTGGATCCCACTTTGGGCCTGTAGACTGCAGAATCCTAAAGACACTTTCAGAAACTTCTAATACACCAAAATGAACTTGCTGAGAAAAAGTTAGAAATATTAGACATTTGTAATAGTTTAAAACATACCTGCAAATAAACCTAAGCAGTGGGCTAAAAGAAATCCAATGAAATGTTTATGAAACACTAAAGAAAGAAGCTGAAAAAAGAACTATAAGTTGGAAAGACCTACAATGCTCATGGGCTTGCAGAAAGAATATTGAAGAAATGGCTGTATTACTGAAACCAATTTACTTATTCAATGTAATCCTTGTTAACATCCCAATGAAATTTTTCAGAGAAAAATAAAACAAAAATCCCCAAATTCATATAAAACAGAAAAGATCTTGAGACATCAAAGCAGTTCTAATTAGAAACAGCGAAAGCATAGATATAATAATGTCTGGCCTCACATTATACTATAGAGCCATGATAATATAGAGTGCATGGTACTAAAACAAAACTAAACATAGCAATGGGATAGAATTGAGAATGCAGAAATAAATAAATTCCCATACAATCATGTCTTTTTTTTTTTTTTTTTGAGAAATGTGTCAAAACATATGTTGGAAAAAAAGTCAGCTTTTCAACAAATAGTGCTGGGAAAACAGAACAGTAACATGAAGAATGAATTAAGTCTGTATCAATCATCCTGCACAGAAGAACAAATTTTAAATAGACCAGAGGCTTTATAAAACACTAAACGTAAATTAAAAAAGAAAAAAGTTTAAGTTATGAACATAGGCAAAAACTTTTTCAAAACATTTCAACTGCACAGGAAATGGCAAGAGAAATTGACACAAGACCCTATTCACTGAGACCTTGGGGGCATGCCAAGCCACCCTGTGCAGATGCTCTCTGGATCCCCATTTTCCCTCTGTCTCCCTGCTTACCTTCATCAGACCTGTGGATCCTAAAGCATACAGGTTAGCTTCCTTTTTTCCCACCCATCTTCCCTACTCACTGAGTCCTCTGAGGCATTTCAAGCTATCCTGAGCAGTCTGCTATCAGTGCTGTTCCTCCATTCTTACCTCCCAACTTGAACAGACCTGCAGATGCTGAACAATACAGGTTAGCTTCTCTTCCTGCTCCCATCTTCTGTGCCTTCTGACTACCTTGAGATACTCCAAGCTACACAGAGCAAACTGATAGCCAACTCGGGACCTCTGTTCTCTCGCCACCTCTCTACCCACCTTCCTTAGACCCGTGGATCCAGAACTACACAGATTTGAAGATGCAGAACCATACAGCCCAAAGATACCTGTCAGAGGCCTGCCACACCAGGATCATGGAAGTTACCTCCACTCCCAATGCCTCCTACAACAGGAATATCCAGGAAACAAAGGCATCCCTATGGCTAAAGCCCCTACAACCAACAATCAACAAAAGGCAAGGCAATATGACACCTTCAGAGCACAGCTACCCTACTGGGTAACTTAAAACAAGAGAAGCACACACACAAAAAGATCTGAAACCCAACCTTATAAAGATGATAGAGGCCTTTAAAGAGAAAACAAAGGAATCCCTTAAAGACACACAGGAAAATACAATTAAACAGGTGAAAGAAATAAATGAAACTGTGTAAGACCTGCAAGTGGAGAC
Organism: Mastomys coucha; assembly: GCF_008632895.1. Lineage (NCBI taxonomy): Eukaryota > Metazoa > Chordata > Mammalia > Rodentia > Muridae > Mastomys > Mastomys coucha. The sequence continues at coordinate 82,735,763 of NC_045030.1, read as the reverse complement.
AAAAGTAAATCTGTAATCCTGAGAGAGTTAATCCAGACTGTAAAGACAAATATGGTATATATTAACTTGTAAGTGGATATTAGCTGTTTAATAAATGATAACTAACCTACCATCTACAGACTTAGAGAGGTCAGATAAAGAAAAAGATTGAGGGTGTATACATGTGTCTCCCTGGCTAGGAAGATGGGATGGGGGAGGTAAACAAACAAAAAACAAAGTGATCCCCATTTTCTTTTTAAATTGAATTAGCAAGTTGTACAGAGAAACCTAATTTCAATTGCAAACACTACAATGACCTTTTTGATTAGTTATTAGATATAGTATATTCTTAAAAAATGCAAGTGGGGCAATCATGGACATGGCAAAAAGAAAGATGCACAAAGTCTTCTGGAAAAGTTTTTTGGATGTTGGAATCAGTGAAAATTGGGGCTGAGTGTTAAGGGAAGGCTATGGGAATTGTATCCAAAGGAATGCTGAGGAAAACCAAACTAGCTTCAAAAGAGCTATACAATCAGATAATTAAAGGTGATATACTTGGTATGGTTAGAAAAACTTAAAACTTTTTGAGGCAGGTATCTCATGATGCAACTGGAAATTTGAGATCATTCACATGCTACCTGAACAATCAGACCCCTCCATGTGCAGT
>NC_045030.1:82731032-82735107 GCF_008632895.1 Mastomys coucha | reverse complement strand
CTGTCACCTGAGTTTTTTATCCTAGTTATTTTTATTCTCTCACATATTAGAACTATGAGGTCATCTACACAATATTTTATAGGGCAGGATGTAAATCAAAAATTGCAAGTATTTTTTGTTGGCTTTGTACTTATATATTTCCTTAAAGTTGCTTGTGTCTATATCAGATGAGGAAATAGATGGTATATTGACAGTATATCTCTAACTGGCAGTGATAATAGGTGTCTGTCACTGCAGTAAATACATAAATTTCATGTTCTGATGCAACCGTGATAGCTAAGAACAATCTGCACAAACCCAGTAGTATCCAGCATGCTGCTGGTACCAGATCCTTGCTAAATAGATTAATTGGATTCATTTTAATGAAATTTATGCAGTTTAAAAAATTCACTGATTGCATGAACATTTTAATACAGAAATAATGATAGAGGACCACTGAGTGCTACAATTGGTTTTACACACACTACTAACACTAAGTCTTACTGATTTCATGATAATATTCAGTAGTCTTTCTGAGGTTCTTGATTCCCTTTTGTATAGTTTTTCCCTCTAATAACTGTGACAATACAAGGTTAAATTTGATATAAGTTGGTCTATTTCTCTAGTAGATTTCTTTCCTTGCAAAAACAGTTACAGAGGCTTTTAAATTTGAATTATAATAGTAATTCAGGAGACGCTATGTTGCCTTCCAACCAGTCTGAGCTCTTAATGGCTTATTCACATGTGATGACACACGAAGCAAGCCTTATTTTTCGTTTTAGAAAATTGACTGGTACACTGTGCCTTTCTTTTCTGGAGGTTGGAAATGTAAGCTAGAAATGGTCCCAAGTACAAAAGACATGAATGTCAAGCAAAATTGGTTAGACTCCCCTACAGTTTTTCATTATACCCATTCTTAATCTTTAAAAAAAAAAAGAAAGAAAAAAAAAAGAAAACAACTTTCAACTGTGCTTCCTATGAAATAAAAAAATCCTTGTTCTTGATTACTACCCATTCACACATTCATTTTATGGAGCTTTAAAACAGGTTGCAATTTCAAAATTTTTTCCTTTTGTTTTCAGAATTATTTTGGGAATATTGTCACAAAGGATTCCAATTTTAAACCAGTTCTCCACTTTTGATAATATATACATTATTATTATGCTTACAGTATCATATTCTTGTGAATTACATAGGTTTGAGATAGGACTAGCAATCTTTTTCTCTGCATACCCTCTAAAACATATGAGTTCCATTTTTCACATCCTCACTGCCAATTTTTTTTTAATGATAGTCTTCCTAAAAGTAGGATGTGAGATCTTATGCTTGTCTTCACATTTCTTCATGTACTAGTGATGTTGAACACCTTATCATATTACTCTAGCTCTTTCTTATTCCTTGTTTTGAAAACAATATTCTGGTGTTGGCCTCTGTGGATGTGAGTCACCTTCAAAATTTATCTTTAAGATCAGTGTAGGGTTGGGGAGTTGTGAGAAGTTTGCTTAAAAACATTTGCTTATGATATTTCTCTGCCCAATTAGGCTGATGAGTTCTGGGAATCTGACCTGGTCAGAATTAGAAAATCAGGCAAAATGGAGTGGCAAAGAAAATAGGTAGAATGGATAAAGAAAGCTCTAAAGACTATTGTGAGAGCCCATGAAGAATTGGATTGTAGAAACCAAATGTGATCATATAGGCTGAAAGAGTTAATGTTATAAGAGCAATTCAGTAGAAGAAGATTCTGCATCCTTGAATATATGCTATTGCAAAAGAGCAGAGAATATGAAATTGAAATGAGAATTTTAAGTTGTTAGACATGCCAGAAAAAAATTAACATGTTAAGCATGTAATTACCTTGGCAATGGTAAAGGCTCACACCAGTAAACCTAAAAGGTCCACATGTTTCCAGTAAATGTGCAGTCAGTTCCAGATATATAGGGATTTCCAGACCACCTTGAGCTACAGAACAAGGCTTTGCAAAAAGAAACATTATTTCTTTAGATAATCTAAATTTAATGTCTTAAGTATTTCTCCAATTAATTATAAAGTGTCAACTGGTTTTTATCTAAAGCAAAACTAAGTTTATGGTCATGTTGTACATCCATTGTGAAAAAAAATATAACTCATTGATTTAGGATTATCCAAGTGCTATAAAAAATGTGTACCTACAATTTGGGCTCATATTTTCTGATCTATGTGTTGATATTCTTTTTTTCCCTTGCCCCCTGTATTGATATTCTTAACAAAGTAGCTACTATTAACTGAATTCAACATAAGTTTATACTTTATACTATGTCACTAGCTAAGAAAAATTAATTAACACTGTGTTTATTTTACATATGAGAAGACTGGCATGCAGAAATTTTCCATGCTTATGGAGAGCCACACAGATCAAATGATTGAGATTACACACTGCTGGAGATTTTAAACCAATATGGACCCCAAATCCATTCCCAATTATACTCTATCATTCTGCTTCTGTGCATATTCTTACTTTTGAGAGAAAAAAGGTAGCAAAAAATTAGGAGAAAACAATTATTAAACTTCTCCCTATTGTCCACTTTTTGTCCACTATTTGTCTCCATATTTGTCCACTTCCACTACAAATATTTCCCTTCTAAACTTTATTTAAAATTGAACCTAGAGAACTAACAGCTTTTATATAATAGTACATTATTCAAAGTATAAGCACACAATTCTATAATACAATTGGATTTCCTTTTATTTATTTCTTCATATGGATGCTGTATTGTGCTTGGGAAACAAAATATGCATGTGGAAATAAGAAATCAGCAGTTCATGTTACTTCTGTGTAATAAGGATTCTTTCTCACTTAACACAGAGCACAGACAGATGCTTGTTCCTAGAAAGACAGAAATTCAAACAAAAGTGAGAAAAAGCGTAGCCAGCACTAAAAATCACATTCTTCAAATAAAAGAATAGCACAGATGTAGAAGATATCAAAGTTTCATTGATTGTTTGTCTACCTAAGACACCATCAGTGATATTCAAGCTCAACTCTCTTAGTGTTAGAAGAATTGTTTGGCAGTGTTCTTACAGATTAGTTGTTTCTGCTGACTAACTTGCAGTCACGATGCTAATCAAGGGAGAACAGAAGCTGCCTTTGGTGATGAAAATTGCTTTCCAGTGACTGATTGTGCAGATCAATCTTCTGCAAGGGAAATCAGGAGTAAACGATCGCCTTTAATTGCAAAAAGGTGCTGCACTCATGTAGAAAAATAATCTACAGAGTACAAAAATCAACTCAAAACTATGTTGAAAAAATATGTATATATATATACCACTATATAAAAATATATTTATATATGCTTTTCTGTACCCTTGTCATAGTTGACAGTACTTCATAATATAAAAATAATTTCAGATTGCTCATTTGAATTGTGAAAAGTCATTGGAAGCAGCAAATGTAAAGATTAATGATACAGAGATTAATTTTACTTCCTAACATTATTCTTGGATGTGATAACTACAATTGAATTGTAAACAGTAAAAATCTATGCTTATAAATTTGAATTGTCTGTGCAGTCCAAGAAATGATTCTGTTTTAGTGTCTTTACTCAGAGATTTTTGTAGGTTCATTGTGACATTGAAGATGTAAAATGCAGTATAATGCTAGCTTTTTGGTTTGTTCTAAGCAGACATCGTGAAGTAGAGTTGAAAACTTACACTTCTGTCAAACAGTAATTGAGAATATGTTTTCAATATCTTGTATATTTAAATTAATTTAAAAAGACTATCTGACTTAACAATCAAGCACCTAGAAAATAGGAAATTTTATATGTCAGTAAAATTATATATGTCAGTAAAATACAAGTAAAGCAATACATGAAATTTGAAAACGTTTGTTTGGTGGCGTAAACTCATGTAAGATGTTTCTTTATATCTAGGAGACACTGCATTAGAAATACCTTAAATATTATTATAGAAAAACCATTGAAATTTACTAGAACATATTGTTTTAACAGGAACTCTAAATGAGAGATGATTTGGTTATATGACCATTACTTTGTTCTGATGTTACCTGTTCTATATCTAAGCACGTGGAACTTTCTTCTATATTCAAATTATTTGGAAA
>NC_045030.1:82727155-82729885 GCF_008632895.1 Mastomys coucha | reverse complement strand
GAAACAACCCAGATGTCCCTCAACAGAGGAGTGGATACAGAAATTGTGGTACATCTACACAATGGAAAGGATAACATTTAATTAGGGATGGCTTACAGGTTTAGAAGTTCAGTCCAGTATCATCAAGGTGGGAACATGGCAGCATCCAGCCAGGCATAGTACAGGAGGAGCTGAGAGTTCTACATCTTCATCTGAAAGCTGCTATCAGAATACTAGCTTCCAGACTACTAGCATGAGGCTCTTAGAGCCCACACCCACAGTGCTATGCCTACTCCAAAAAGACCATACCTACTAATAATGCCAATCCCTGGGTTGCGCATATACAAACCATCACAAATGTATATTTTGATATGAATTTCTTTAAGTTTCCATGTGAAGCATTATTTTGTTTCTTTGCACAAAATTATGAAATGATGCTCATTTACCCTAATGATAAATCTTTTAAGTAATAACAGCAAATTTCTGTCATACTGGTATTTATCTTGACTATTCTACATTTTAAAGAAAATTATAATGTGGTTATTGATGTTGCACTAATGTAATGAAACTACACATGTTCCATAACATAGCTTAGCAGATATGATACTAAGATCCATAAAAGTGCACAAAGATATGCTGTGGTGTCTTAGTTACTTTTTTGTATATGTGAGAAAAATGCCCTGAACAAGGCTACATATAAAAACCAGCATTTAGTTCATATTGATGTTTGTCCTAACTAGTACCCTCAGAGCTCCCAGGGACTAAACCACCAATCAAAGAGTACACATGTTGTGACTCATGGCTACAGCAGCATATGTGTAGCAGAGGATGGCCTAGTCAGTCATCAATGGGAGGAGAGGCCCTTGGTCCTATGAAGGTTTGTGCTCCAGTGTAGGGGAATGCCAGGGCTAGTAAGAGGGAGAGGGTGGGTTAGTGAGCAGCGGGAGGGGGAAAGAAACAGTGTTTGTTTTTTGTTTTTGCTTTTATATTTGTTTTTTTTTCTTTTTTTTTTTTTTTGGAGGGATAACCAGGAGAGATCATTTAAAATGTAAATAAAGGAAATATGTAAAAAGAAACAGCGTTTAACATAGCTTATACTTTGAGTCCATATTTGGTGAGCAAAGTCATAGTGGCAGGGACAGCTAAGAGCTTACATCTTCATCCACAAAGATGCAAAAAGAAACATAGCAAGAATGACAAGTCTTTTGAAGCCTTACATACTTCTTCTAGCAAAGCCACACCTACTAATCCTTTCTGTTTTTTTTATTGGCTAAGTTAACTTTATATGCCAACTGGAACTTCCTCTCCCCCTCTCTTCTCAGTCCCTCCTTATCTCTTCCCCTCCCCTGATCCACATTTCTTCTCCTTCTCCCCAGAAAAGGGGAAGCTTCCCATAGACATCAACCAGCTCAAAAATGTCAAGCCAGAGCAAGACAAGGCAGCCCAGTTAAGGGAAAGGATCCAAGGAAAGTCAATGAATCTAGTCAGAGACAGACCCTGCTTCTGCTTTAGGAGTCCGATATAAAGACCCAGTTGCATAGCTGCTACATATGGGCAGAGGACCTAGGTATGTCCCATTCGTGCTTTCTTGTTGGCAGTTCAGTCTCCATTAGCCCCATGTTTCCAGGTTTGTTGACTCTTAATTTTCTTGTGTTTTTGAACTCTCTTGTTCCCTTAATCCTTGCTCTCTATCTTTCTTCCCCAGGAGTCCCCAAGCATTTTTAGTGTTTAGCTATTTGTCTCTGCTTCAGCTTTCAACACTTTCAGAGTGAAGCCTGTCTGAGGACACTTATGCTAGTCTCCTGTCTGCAAGTATAGAAGAATATCATCACTAGTATTAGGGGTTGGCTCCCTCTCATCAAATGAGTCTCAAGCTGGGCCAGTCTTTGGATGTCTCTTTCCTCAAATTCTGCTCCATCCCCTTGTGGCTGGGTTGGTAATCCAAACACTTCATTAGATATCCTGCCTGGTTACAGGAGATGGCCTGTCCATGCTCCATATTGCCCGCTGCCAGGAGTCTTATCTACGATCATACTCAGACTTCTCAAAAATAATGACATCATGAAATTTTCAGCCAAATGAATGGAACTAGAAAACATCATACTGAGTGAGGTAGTACAGACTCTGAAATACAAACATTTTATTTACTCACTTATAAGTAAATATTAGTCATAAAGTAGAGGATAGCAATACTACAAACCACAGAGCCAAAGAAGCTAAGCAACAAGGAGGGCCCAAGGGAGCAAACTTGACTCTCATTGAGTAGAGGAATTAGATTAGATATCAGGGGTTGATAGAAGGAGAGGACTGATGGCAGGAGAGTTATGGATGGGAAAGGGAGAAATAAGGTGGGGAGAGGATTGAGGGAGAGAGTACTGGGAGAAACAACTGGTTGTGGTAGAGTCTTCTCTGGGATAATCTAGAGGACAATAGAAACTGATAGGCTTTGATTATTTAATGATAGGCTTTGATTAGTCATTTCATTAATTATTAAAACTGGCATAGGTACCTGTTAGTTATTGTATTGTGGAGACAAAATACCTGAGAAAAGAAATTTGAAGAGAGATTTATTGTGGTATCCAGGGTACCAACATGTCAGAAGGTATGGGAGAATGAGTGAAAGGCAGCTTGTTACACTGTGCTACCAGGAAGCACAGTGTTCATCTTTCTTCATCATTCTCAACCTCCTCTTCCTCTTCTTCCTCTTCTTCCTCTTCTTCCTCTTCTTCTTTTTCTTCTTCCTCTTCTTCT
>NC_045030.1:82714979-82726511 GCF_008632895.1 Mastomys coucha | reverse complement strand
CTCTTTCTTCTTCTTCTCCTGTCTCAATCCAGGGACTTAGTAGTCTGATATGGAATCATCCATGTTTACAGTTAGTCTTCAGAAGTCAATTAACCCAACATAAAAATTCCCTTATAGTTGTTCTTAGAAATGTGTTTCCATGGTTACTTTAAATTCCATAAATATTACAATGAATATTAAACATGATAGAATATATAATAATGGGCCTCATTACTGTACTTTTATACATAAAAGCATATAAAATAGACTTCATATATTTAGCTCTATTCTAACTGGTCTCAATTCTCCATTCTCTCCCCTGTTCCACTACTTTCTTATTCCTAGTTGTTTTCTTCCTGTTCCAAACCCCCTTCTAACTTTATATGACATTTATTTTGTTAGCCTCTTTTTTATGGCCTCCATAGGATCTCATGATCCATTTCCTACTTTTATAAAAACAACCCATACACACAGACATACACACACACATATACATACATACATATATATATATGTAATTTAAAATCTACTTTTTGCATATGATAAAAGATGTTGCATTTATATTCCTGAATCTAGATTAATGTACTTGAAACAATTACTTCTAATTCTATTTGTTTTTATGAAAAGTTCATGATTTCATTTTTTTTATATCTGAGTAAAATTCCATTTTATACGTGTACTAGATTTTTATTATCTATTCATTTGTTGGTGGACATTTAGGATGGTTCAGTGACATATAGCTATTATGTATAGTACAGCCATAAACATCAATATGAATATATAACTATGTGGTATACAGTCTTTGGCTATTTACACAGGAGTAATATAGCCGACTTTTATGGTAGTTCTATTTTCAGTTTTTTAAAGAATCCTTCATACTGATTCTTATAGTGGCTGTACCAGTTGATATTGCGACCAGCAATGACTAAGTATTCTCCCTTTCTGCATATTCATCTGCATTTGTCATCATCTGATTTCTTGATGATTACACTCTGACTGGGGTTAAATGAAACCTCAAAGTAAGGGTTAGTTAGGTTAGTTAAGGATGCTAAACAATATGCATTGTATGTATTAGCTATTTGTATTTATTCCGTTGTTATGTCTCACTTTTAATTTCTGATTTTGTTACTGTCGATACCGGCTCTGTTGTCTTTTGGATAAGGGTTTGTCTATTTTGTTGATTTTCTCAAAGAACCAGGACTTGCTTTTGTTAATTTGTATATTGTTCTCTTTGTTTCAAATTGATTGATTTTGGCCCTGAGTTTGATTACTACCTGCAGTCTACTCCTGTTGGCTGTATTTGCTTCTTTTTGTTCTAGAGTTTTCAGGTGTGTTGTTAGCTTGCTAGTAAGAGATATTCCCAATTTCTTTATGAAGGCACTTAGTGCTATGAACTTTCTGTTTAACACTGCTTTCATTGTTATCCTTGAGTTTGGGCTTGTTGTGCCTTCATTTTCATTGAATTGGAGAACGCTTTTAATTTCATTATTTCTTCCTTGACTAAGTAATAATTGGATAAATAACTCTTCAGTTTCCATGAGTATGTGGGCTGTTTTTATTCCATCACAAATTACAATATCCCTTGTTATTTTTAGTAACTAAGGGATAAAATAATTAGCTTTGATTGATCGTTTCATTAATTTTTAAAGTTAGCATCCATGTCTGCTCTGTATTGTACTGTGGAGACAAAATACCTGACGAAAGGAACTTGATGAAAGTTGTATTGTGGTGTCCAGGATATAAACATGGCAGAAGGTATGGAAGCGTGAGTGAAAGGCAACTTGACACACTGTGTCACAGTTAGCATCAGGGCATCCAAAGCCTGTGACAACACATGGGCAGGTTCACAGACTTGTTGCCTGGGCAACAGCCTCCATATTCCCAGAATCCATTGGGCTCACCTTCTACCTTTACCTGCAGCCACTACGTCAGAAACTATATATATATATATATATATATATATATATGGGGAACATTCCTCCATCTCTCTCTCTCCCCTTCTCTCTTTCCTTACTACTGCCCCCTCTCTCCCTCTCAATTAAACCTCTTACACGTGGAACCGTTTGGGCCCAGTGAGTGTGGTATGTTCTGATGTGACCCGCTGTTCTAACACATGATTTGGTGCCATCTTGGATTTGGTGGTTCTGGTCAGCAGCTACTGCACTGCCCTGAAGCTGGGACCTACAGAGGTCATGACCACGTGAATCGGTCGCAGCACCAGTAACAACGGCTCAGCTGCTGGGAGTACTCGAGTTCACAGCCCCCTACAACAATCGCAGGCTTTCATCACGGAAGCTGCCGCTGCTGAAGAAAACACCACCAAGTTGCAGCCGTGCTGAAGCCGCCCCAGGCACTGTGGGACATACAAACTTCTACCATGTGAGCCGTGCCCTGCCTGGTCTATCAGGTGGAACTACCCTCTGCTCAGGCCCAGACTTACCCATTTAGTTTCACATTTTCCATTTACCAGTCCACTATAATTCTCACACAGACACCGGCATATTAATTAGTAGGATCAGTCAAGGGGAGGACCTGCAGCTTCCCAGATATAGCCTGGGCAGCCTTCTCTGGGAACCATGGGGTTTACAGTCACACTTCCCAGTTGACATACATTTTAGGACTTCTGCCATTGGTTGCCCCTCCCTCAAAAGCAACTCTCGTTCCCCAATTATTCCAGACCTTTGCAGCTGAAAAATCCTTGGATCTAGGGTGGGTTGCTTTCCACAGCAGGCTGACAGGGTCTTCTGGGTAGCCACTAGGGGTTCTCGTGACAACTTGAACCACTAGCTTTGGCTGAAAGTTCTTGGTTCTTGGACTGTTCTCAGGATGCTGGTACAAATAGTCCAACTACCTGCAAATGGGTGTCAGAATGTCTTTAACCATACCTCCAGGCACCCCACTGAGATGTCTCCTGGAAAATCTCAAATCTTTAAAGCTAATGCCTGACTTGAAGGCAACAAAATTAATATATCTCTGCAATAAGATCTGGATTAAATATCAACTAGATAGGAGCTCAAAATGCCCACTTAATGGCACCCTAGATCCAACTACTTTAAGGAATCTTAATACATACTGCCAGCAAACTGTAGAAGAAATATGGAGCCCAGACATTGGCCTGGGCTGTGACGTCATCATGGACCACATATATCAACATAGACTCAGGAGCATGGATTATGAACACCTGCATGGTCTTCCACTGGAGCACAGACTAGGGACATCCGCACGGCCTGTGATAGCACATCAGGGACCATGATGGTTATTCAAGGCACTTAAACCAGCAAGACATGTTCTCCAATCCTATGAAGTCACTGTCACCTGTCTTTGTCTTTCACTAATCTCTGCTGTACTCATAGCCCTACTTCACTCTCCTTTTCTCCAATTTCACAAGAAAAAGAATCTTCCCATGATCCCTTATCACTTTTAGTTTATCCAGAGATACTGTACATCCTATAGACTCATCTTTCACCCGCACATTTCCACTAAAAGTTCCTACTGTTATCCCAGGATTCTTCAGGTTGCTTGGTTTCAGGACTGTTATCTGCCACTGCCATCTTTAATCAAGTACATGAAAGAACAATCTTATTTACAGGTTCTGAGTATCAGAATTCGAAATTCGCTACACATAAAAACATCTCCCCACACCCCAAAAGAAAGTTTTATAGCTGAAACAATGTCAGCACTCAAGTGTGATCCATGATGTAACTTCGTAGCTACAGACAATAGAGATTGTATATCCATATTTCCATAGGAGAAGGAAGAGAAGGGAACAGAAATATAAAGGGAAAGGATGGAAAAAAGTGAATAGGGGAACAAAAATTTGACAAGTATGATATATTGGACAGCATAAAGTGACAGAATCAAGCCTGAATCAACTTTCTAAAGAATAGAAAAACTGTAGTCAACTTTTGGAAACTTAGGAAGACAGGGGAAAGAACAACTTCAAATTATGAAGCACACATTGAAAGTAGAAAACCACAACAGGACACAACAAAGATAACTTCCAGGGATGAGACACTTATTGGTTATCCAATCCAATATTGGATATCCAATATCCATGGATATTGGTTATCCATGGCTGAGTGATCAGCCATGGAATCATATAAACAAAACAATAAAATGGTCTCATCAGGAGATATACATGTATATTATTAAGCATACTAACATGGGAGATTTAAATTTTTGTTAATGATAATCATTATTATTTACTACTACTATGTAATAATGAGTTACTACTTTGTTTAACTAATATTCAGGAGTTCCAATCACATTCTGATTATCATAGTAAGGGAGGCCACCAAGTAAATTTAATTTTATTTTCAGTCTTTAGTCATAGGTGTGGAAAAACAGTTTGTTTAATGAGTGGAGTAATAATTTTACTTTATGTATAGACTGTTCTTGCAGTTCATCCATGTGGCAGGAATTACAATATCCTTTCTATTAGTCACAGATAATGCTGTTTCAACTGTGGAAAGCTGCTGCTGCTGCATCAACATATGCCACAACAATTGAATGGGCCAGTCTTCAGATCATGAATTTGACAAGAAATAGAAAGGCTTCTGTTGCTCTCATTTGATAATTACTAGCTGCTATCACTCAGGTCTGCTTATTCCAAAAGTATATGGTTAGTTTATAATTGAACTTGATTGTTTTTAAATGTATCAAACAAAATATGACATATAATTGAGGCATATTGCTGTCTATTGCTTACTTATCAACTGTATCTGTAAAAGACTGAATGTCTTAGATATCAAAACTGAGATTATCTTAGTATTTTAAAAATTTTAAACATTAACATCATCTATAATACATTAGATTCATATTTTTCTCTTTTTAACTGTGCTAAGCACATTTATTAAACACAAAATAACTGTTTTCCTACATTTTCAAGTACCATGTTTATTATCAAATTTTGTTCTTTACAAATTTCAAGCATGTATACCATCTTCATTTATATTTGTATTGAATAACAATTTGTATTGAATAACAATAAAAACTTGTTTTATATCAAACAAGTTTTATAATACTCATTTTTAATGTTATAATATTTTATAAATTTTAAGGAATATGACAAAAAAGATATTATAGGTATTGAAGAGGGAGTCTCTGGGAGGAATTGGGGTACAAAAGGGAAACAATGTCTCCTGGAAGAATTTTTGAGCACACCCCCTGGAGTGTTTCCAGTCTTTCTTAAATAGAAAAAAATAAAAGAAAGTCTATTATAACAACTTGTAAATACCCAAACCTTATTCATAGCTAATGTTTACATTCTTTTTTTTTGAGTAACAAATTTTCATATTTCTTTTTATTTTTTGATTTTTTATTAGATATTTTTTTTATTTATATTTCAAATGGTATCCCCTTTCCTCTTTTCTCCTCTGAAACCTCCTATCCCATTCTCCTCTCCCTGCTTCTATGAGGGTGTTCACCCACCTACCTACCCACTCCTGCTTCCCCATTTTGGCATTCCCCTACACTGGGGCATCTAGCTTTCACAAGACCAGGGGCTTCTCCTCCCATTGATGCCCAGAAAGGCCATCCTCTGCTACATATTCCATTTGTACTCTTTGACTCAAGCTCAAACCCACTTGAATACTGGAAACCTGATAGGTTGAATAGATAGATTTAAACTGACTAGGGCTAATTTATTTGTAGTTGTAAGTTGACAAGTGGTTAGTTCAATTGGAATCTATTTACATTTTGACAATAAAAATTTCCCAATGATCCCTTTTCCTCCATAATAATCATTGATTGTTAGGATTCTTTTTTAAGGTTCATTTTATTTTATGTTTTTATATGTGTATGAGTGCTTTGCCTGCATATGTCTAAGGGCACCATATACATTCAGTATAGATGGAAGCCAGAAAAGGGCATTGGGTCCTATAAAACTGGAGTTACATGCACTTGTAAGATTGTATGCGGGTGTTGGGTTCTCTGCAAGAGCAGCAAGTACTCTTAACCATTGGACCATCCATTTAGTCATCCCTGATGGGATCTTATTAGAAATATCAGACTTCAATATTTTATCAAGGGCAGCATATGTGTCTAATGGGTTATATAGAAATAGAATTTTGGCTTTTGGATTTTCAGATGTTTATAATTCAATTAAAAGTCTACATGCTATCTCAATAAGTCTCTAGACTGGGGTAAAGTCTCAAACTAGATATCATTGTCAGAGTTAAATTGGATGTCAGGAAACCTTCTTTTATGGCTCACATTTGTTGAAAAATAGCTATCTTCTGGTATTAAGTATCTCTACTCCATCATTAGTAAAGCACAGAATTAGCCATAGATCTTTCTTCAGAATTCATATCAGTAAGTCAGATGTCTTGAAAAACCTCTCTGGTTTTTCAAGGTCTAAAAAAACACAATAAAGACTATGCTAGGGAATTTTGAAGCTCTTCATTGAGTTGAAGCACAGCACACTTAAGATTTTTTTTAAAAAAATTATCTGCTTCCTATTATATATCCATTACATACCTATCAGATTGTCTAAAATAAAAGAGAAACTAAAAAGGAATAACAAAACCGTGGCATATTAGAACTTTTTACTGTATGTATAAGTATAACTTAATACAAAGAAAGCTTGAGAAAGATTGTCCACTATGTGTTACTATTTTTGTTTTTGGATTTTTTGTTTTGTTTTTTGTTTGTTTGTTTGTTTTCAAGACAGGGTTTCTCTGTATAGCCCTGGCTGTTCTGGAACTCACTCTGTAGAACAGGCTGGCCTTGAACTCAGAAATCTGCCTGCTTCTGCCTCCCAAGTGCTGGGATTAAAGGCGTGCGCTACCACTGCCCTGCTAGAAGTGCTTCTTATAAGGAAATGTCAGTCATTTCTCTGTGGTATACCTTTAGCTCCACTATGTGTTATGACAGATGCTATCCATTCTTTCTGATATAATGATTTAATTACTCAGTTATTTATCTATATTTGAGGAAAGTATAATTATATAAGACCAAGGATGATTAATACAGTATATATTCATTTATGTCTTTTCATTGTATAAATATAAATGAAATATAGGAGACAAACCCCCGGTATGCTTATAAGAGATTATATAGATTAGGATTAGCACTGGAAATTCCTCAAGGTTGTCTAGGTTAATCTAATTGAGGTGGAAGACCCACATTAACTGTGAGTGACATTATATTATGGGCTGGGGACTTTGAGGGAACAAAATGGAAAAAATGAAAGGAAGGACAGAATTCGTCTCTCTACTTCCTGACTAAAGACAACTTACCAGCTGCTTCAAGCTCCCTTGGGCTCCTGTGGGCCAGAATAACCCCTTAGTTCCTAAGATTAGTTTCATCAGGTATATTGACACAGCAACAAGTAACAAATGCAACCAGAATTGAGCATGGCAATCAATGGGGTGAGAAGTATTGAAGGGGGTCACTTTAAGATACTTAGATACTGTATTTATCTTTCTGGATCTTATATTTAGTTCTGCCTTTAAAATTGAAAAAAACAAAGCATATTTAATAAAGGTTGCTGGTCTAATTGGATGTATGCATGTAAACAAATGCAAATAGAACCATTTGTACTACCCTGCAAAAGACTCAAATGCAAGTGGATCAACACCTCAATATAAAACCAGATATACTACATCTAATAGAAGAGAAAGTGGGGAATAGCCTTGAACACATTAGCATAGAAGAAAACTCCATGAATAGAACACCAACAAGCTCAAGCATGAACATCAAAAATTAATAAATGGGACCTCATGTACCTGAAAAGCTTCTGCAAGGTCAAGGACACCATCAATTAGGACAAAAGAGAAGCCTACACAATGGAAGAAGACCTTCACCAATCCTACAACTGAAAAAGAGATACTATCTAAAATACATAGATAATTCAAGAAATTAGACAGCAAATCAAATAACCCAGTAAAAATGTGGTAGAGAACTAAACAGAGAAATAACAGCAGAGGAATCTCTAATGGAAGAGAAGCACTTAACAAAATAATATCAGATAAAATTGACTTTCAACCAAAAGTTATCAAAAAAGTTAAGGAAGGACACTTCCTACTCATCAAAGGAAAAATAATAATAGATGAACTTTCAATTCTGAACATCTATGCTCCAAAAACAAGGGTATCCATATTCAAAAAGAAACTTTACTAAAGCTCAAAGCACACATCGCACCCCATACAATAATAGTGGGAGACTTCAACACCCCACTTTATCAATTGACAGATCATGGAAACAGAATCTAAACAGAGACACAAAGAAACTAACAGAAGTTATGAACCAAATGAATTTAACAGATATCTATAGAACATTTTATCCTAAAACAATAGAATATACCTTATTTTCAATACTTCATAGTACCTTCTCCAAAATTGACCATATAATTGGTCAAAAAACAGGTGCCAACATGTAATAGAAGAATGAAATAATCCCATGAATCCTATCAGATCACCACGAACTAAGGCTGGTCTTCATAACAACAAAAACAACAGAAAGCCCATATACACATGGAAGCTAAACAACACTCTACTCAATGATAAGTTGATCAAGGAAGAAATAAAGAAAGAAATTAAAGACTTTTTAGAATTTTTAAGTTTTTTGCATTATGATGAGAAAAGTTACATGATTTCAATATATCTGAATTTGTTAGCATTTAAAAACATATTTTAAGTAAATAGAATAAAATGACATTCTTGTTTCCCTTCAATACCTACACTATCTTTTTGGTCATATTCTTTAAATTTTATAAAATATAATAATAATAAAAATGAGTATTATGAAAGATGTTGATATAAAACAATCAATTTAACTGTCTTATGTAGATGCTTATCTATAGCAATACTGAAAATACATAAGTTTTTCTCAATATATATTTTAAGTAACTCCAAACATATTAACTGTATATTTCAAAATAATACATCACTACTAGTAATTTCTTAAATGAATATAAATATATGAAGTCATTTTGTTTGTTTTGCTTATAGTAGAGCTTAAAACCTTGGCTCTTACTGTTGTACAAGCCCAAAATAAGAACATTTTTTTAGACATTGGATTTTGTTGTAATAAGGCTGTACTCCAATGACCCTCACAAAGGATTTTACCTCCATTGTAGCTAAGCTGAGGGTTGACAGTTCTGCTGCACCAAGGAATGAATTGAAGGCATAATTTTGGGATGCAGACTTCCTGCTATGGTCAAAGCTAATTGACTTGAGTGAGTGACATCATTCTCAGCCCACAGAGAACAGGTTACATTCATTTAAGAAATGGTATAGGTATTAAGATGGTCTATCCATAAAGTCATTCACCAATTACTTCAAAGAACAATGTTTCTGCTCGGAGGGTGGCATAGACATTAGCATTAGATGAGGGTAAGAATCTGGTTCATTGACTGTGACACTTTGGAAAAGCATTCATCTCAAAGAAAGAATAACTTATAAAGTCCTCTTCTTCAAACTTGATACAAGAGTTACAAATGTCAAGCAAAGCATTCAGTCTCACTTTGTTGTTCTCTTACAAGCAATTTCATAATTTGATTGTCTACATTGCTTTTTGTGTATACAAATACTTTTGAAAGTATATGTAAGCTGTTCTGAAAACCATAGTATAGTGTAAAATCATGAAATAAACAATACTACTATTAGGCTGAGTTAGGAGAAGCAAGATTTCAAGACCATTGTGTTGTACACAGCAAGACACTGTCATGTAAAAACAAGATGAAAGTGTATATGGATTGTACAATCTTGGACTTATTTCTCCAATTACCAAATTAGAGAGGCCATTGGATGACAGTCAACAAATCTCTAATTCCTTATATTTTTGGATTTCAATTGATTAGGATATGTTGGTTATATTAATTTTCATATTAAGATATTAAGAAAAAGTAATTGTTACTATCCATTTGTTGTTGTTGTTGTTGTTGTTGTTGTTGTAAGAAGTGGTTTTTTGTGGGTTTGTTGAAAGATTACTTTCTTGCTTCTTCTAGGGTATAGTTTTGCTCCTTATGCTGATGTTTTCCATCTATTATCCTTTGTAGGCCTGGATTTGTGGAAAGATATTGTGTAAATTTTGTTTTGTCATGGAATATCTTGGTTTCTCCATCTATGGTAATTGAGAGTTTTGCTGGGTATAGTAGCCTGGGCTGGCATTTGTGTTCTTGTAGGGTTTGTATGACATTTGCCCAAGATCTTCTTAGCTTTCATAGTCTCTGATGAGAAGTCTGGTGTAATTCTGATAGGCCTGCCTTTATATGTTACTTGACCTTTTTCCATTACTGTTTTTAAAATTCTTTCTTTGTTTAGTGCATTTGGTGTTTTGATTATTATGGGGTGGGAGGAATTTCTTTTCTGGTCTAGTCTATTTGGAGTTCTGTAGGCTTCTTCTATGTTCATGGGCATCTCTTTCTTTAGGTTAGGGAAGTTTTCTTCTATAATTTTGTTGAAGATATTTGCTGGTCCATTACCTTGGGAGACTTCATTCTCTTCTATACCTATTATTCTTAGGTTTGGTATTCTCACTGTGTCCTATATTTCCTGGAAGTTCTGGGTAAGGTTGCTTTTTTTGCTTATTGCATTTTCTTTGACTATTGTGCCAATGTTTTCTTAGGTGTCTTCTACCCCTGAGATTCTATCTTCTATCTCTTGTATTCTGTTGGTGATGCTTGCATCTTCAACTCTTGATTTCTTTCCTAGGTTTTCTATCTCCAGAGTTGTCTCTCTTTTTGATTTATTTATTGCTTCTATTTCCATTTTTAGGTACTGGATGGTTTTGCTCATTTCCTTCATCTCTTTGATTGTGTTTTCCTGTGGTTTTTAAGGGATTTTTGTGTTTCCTCTTGAAGGTCTTCTAGCTATTTACCTTTTTTCTCCTGTATTTCTTTGAAGGCTTTTTTAATGTCTTTCTTAAAGTCTTGTATCATTATCATGAGAAGTGATTTTATATGTGAATCTTGCTTTTCTGGTGTGATGGTGTGTCCAGGACTTGCAATGGTGGGAGTGTTGGGTCCTGAACATGCCAATTAACCTTTGTTTGTGTTGCTTATATTCTTATGCTTGCCCTGCACCATCTGGTTATCTCTAGTACTACCTGCCCTTGCTCAATCTGTCTGGAGCCTGTTCTTCCTGTGATCCTGGTTGTGTCAGAAGCCCTCAGAGTCAAGCTGTCTCCATGATCCTATGATGCTGGGCTTGTTAGAGTGCCTAGAAGTGGAGCTAACTCTGAGTGTTGTTGGACTGGCTGTGGAGTTTGTGCCCAACGTCTGCTCAGGGAACTAGCTGACCCAGACAAATCAGAAGCAAACCGAGCCACTGGGCTGATGGTATTCTTTGTGCCTGTTGCCACTGGTCCCAATTACTCTCACTTTTTAGAATTTAATGAAAATGAAGACACAATGTACCCAAAGATATGGGACACAATGATAGCAGTGCTAAGATAAAAACTCATAGTTCTGAGTACCTCCATAAAGAAACTGGAGAGAACATATACTAGAAGCTTTACAACACATCTGAAAGCTCTAGAATAAAAAGAAGCAAATACACCAAGAGGAGCAGATAGCAGGAAATGATCAATCTCAGTGCTGAAAACCAAGTA
>NC_045030.1:82699855-82714613 GCF_008632895.1 Mastomys coucha | reverse complement strand
TACTACAAAAACCTGTGCTCAACAAAATTGGAAAATCTAGATGAAATGGAAAATTTTCTAAAAAATACCAGGTAACAAAGTTAAATCAGGATCAGAAAACTAATCTAGACAGTCCCATATCCTCTAAAGAAATAGAAGCTATCATTTCAATTTCCCAATAAAAAAAGCCAGGGCCAAATGGGCTTAGTGCAGAATTCAAAGAAGACCAAATACCAATACTTTTCAAACTTTTCCACAAAACAAAAACAGAAGAAACACTACCCAATTCGTTCTATGAAGCCATAATTATGTTTAAACCTAAACCACACAATGACTCAACAATTAAAGAGAACTTCAGAACAATTTCCCTTGTGAATATCAATGTAAACATGCCCATACTACTCTTACTAACAGAAGCTAAGAAGTATAAAAATGATCATCCATCATGATAAAGTAGGCTTCATCCCACGCATGCAGGGATGGTTCAATTTATGGAAATTTATCAATGTAATCCACTATATAAACAAACTCAAAGGAAAAAAAGCACATGATCATCTCATTAGATGCTGAGAAACATTTGAAAAATTTCAATACCCTTCATGATAAAAGTTTTGGAATGATCAGGAATTCAAGGCCCATACCTAAACTTAGTAAAAGCAATATACAGCAAACCAGAAGCCAACATAAAATTAAATGGGGAGAAACTTGAAGCAATCTGACTAAAATCAGAGACTAGACAAGGCTGCCCACACTCTCCCTACATATTCAATATTGTACTTGAAGTCCTAGCCAGAGCAATTAGACAGCAAAAGGAGATCAAAGAGATACAAATTGGAAAGGAAGAAATCAAACTATCACTATTTATAGATGATATAATATTATACTTTAGTGAACCAAAAATTGCATGAGAGAACTTTTAAACCTGATAAACAACTTCAACAAAGTGGCAGGATATAAAATTAACTCAAACAAATCCATAGTCTTCCTCTACTCAAGGGATAAACAGGGTGAGAAAGAAATTAGAGACATGACATGTTTCACAATAGTTACAAATAATATAAAATACCTGTTGTGACTCTAACCAAGCAAGTAAAAATCTGTAGGACAAGAACGTCAAATCTCTAAAGAAATAAATTGAAGATCTCAGAAGACGGAAAGATCTCCCATACTCATTGTTTGGCAGGGTTAATATAGTAAAAATGGCCATCTTGCCAAAAGCAATCTAAAGATTCAGTGTGCTCCCCATCAAAATTCCAACTCAATTCTTCATAGAGTTAGAAAGAGCAATTTGCAAATTCATTTGAAATAGCAAAAAAACCAGGATAGCGAAAACTATTCTCAATAATAAAAAACCTTCTTTAGGAATCACCATCCCTGATGTCAAGCTGTATTACAGAGCAATGGTGATAAAAACTGTACAGTATTGGTATGGAGACAGGTAGGTATATCAATGGAATAGAATTGAAGGCCCAGAAAGGAACCCACACATCTATGGTCACTTGATCATTGACAAAGAAGCTAAATTCTTCCAGTGGGAAAAAGACAGCATTTTTTACAAATGGTGCTGGTTCAACTGGCAATCAACATGTGGAAGAATGGATATTGATCCATTCTTATCTCCCTGTACAATGCTCAAGTCCAAGAGGATAAAGGACCTCCACATAAAACCAGATACACTGAAACTAATAGAAGAGAAAGTGGGGAAGAGCCCTGAGCACACAGGTACAGGGAAAAATTTCCTGAACAGGATACCATTAACTTATACTATAAGTTCAACAATCGACACTTGGGACCTCATAAAATTGCAAAACTTCTGGAAGGCAAAGGACACTGTCAATAGGACAAAATGGCAAGCAACAGATTGGGATAAGATCATTAACAATCCTCCTACACCTGATAAAGGGCTAATATCCAATGTATATAAAGAAGTCAAGAAGTTAGACTCCAGAGAAGTCTAATAGCCCTATTAAAAAATGGGCTACTAGAGCTAAAATAAGAATTCTCAACTGTGGAATATCTAATGGCCAAGAGACACCTAAAGAAATGTTCAACATCCTTAGGCATCAGGGAAATGCACATCAAAACCACCTCTCATCAGTCATAATGGCTAAGATCAGAAACCCAGGTAACAGTAGATGCTGGCAAGGATGTGGAGAAAGAGGAACACTCCCCCATTGCTGGTGAGATTGTAAGCTGGTACAACCACTCTGGAAATCAGTTTGGCAGTTGCTCAGAAAACTTAACATAGTACTACTTGAAGATCCAGTCATACCACTCCTGAGCATATATCCAGATGATGATATAACATATAATAAGGACACATGCTCAACTCTGTTCATTGCAGCCTTATTTATAATAGCCAAAAGCTTTAAAGAACCCAAATATCCTTCAACAGAGGAATGGATACAGAAAATGTGGTATATTTATACAATGGAGTAATACTCAGCTAGTAAAAATAATGAATTCATGAAATTCTTAGTCAAAGGGATGGAACTGGCAAATATCATCTTGAGTGAGGTACCCCAATCACAAAAGAACATATATGGTTTGCACTCACTGATAAATGGATATTAACCCACAAGCTTAGAATGCCCAAGATACAATCTACAAAACACATGAAACTCAAGAAGAAGGAATACCAAAGTGTAGATACTTCCATCCTTCTTAGAAAGGGAAACAAAACAGCCATGGAAGGAGTTACAGAGACCAAGTATAGAGCAGAGACTGAAGAAATGACAATCCAGAGACTGCCCCACCTGCTTATCCATCCTGTATACAATCACCAAACCCAAACACTATTTTGGATGCCAACAAGTGCTTGCTGACAGGAGCCTGATATTGCTGTCTCCTGAGAGGCTCTGCCAAAGCCTGACAAATACAGAAGTGGATGCTTAAAGCCATCCATTGGACTGATCACAGGGTCCCCAATGAAGGAGCTAGAGAAAAGACCCAGAGAGCTGAAGGGGTTTGCAGTTTCATAGGAGGAACAACAATGCAAACTAACCATTACTATCAGTGCTCCCAGTGACTAAACCACCAACCAAAGAGTATACATGGTGGATCTCATGGCTCCAGCTGCATATCTGTCAGAGGATGGCCTAGTCGTTCAGTCAGTAGGAGGTGTGCCTCTTGGTCCTCTGAAGGCTCTATTTCAGAGTAGTGTAGGAGAATATCAGGGACAGAGGGTATGTTGTTGGACAGGGGGATTGGGGAGGGAATAGGGGAAACTGGTAAAAGGGAGAACATTTAAAATGTAAATAAATAAAATATCTGACAATAAATTAATGGAAAAATCAAAATGAAAAAAAGGAAATCTGATATAATGCTACCCGAGGACCCAACTATACCAATCCTGGGAATATACCCAGAAGATGCTCCAACATATAATAAGGATACCTGCTCCACCATGTTCATATCAGCTTTATTTGTAATAGCCAGAAGCTGGAAAGAACCCAGATGTCCCTCAACAGACGTATGGATACAGAAAATGTGATACACTTACAAAACAGGGTACTACTCAGCTATTAAAAACAATGACTTCATGAAATTAAAAGGCAAATGGATGGAACTTGAAAATATGAGTTAACCCAGTCACAATATAACACACAATGGGCTGGCTGGTGGTGGTACACACCTTTAATCCCAGCACTTAGCAGACAGAGGCAGGTGGATTTCTGAGTCCTAGGCCAGCCTGATCTACAGAATGAGCTCTAGGACAGCCAGGGCTACACAGAGAAACCCTGTCTCAAAAAACAAATAAACAAGCAAACAAACAAAGGAACACACATGGTATGCACTCACTGATAAGTGGATATTAGCCCAAAAGCTCATAATAGCCAAAATACAATTCACAGACCACATGAAGATCAAGAAGAAAGAATACCAGTGTGTGGATGCTTTAGTTCTTCTGAGAAGTGGGAACAAAATAATCACAGGAGAAAATATGGAGAGAAAGTGAGAAGCAGAGACTGAAGGAAAGGCCATTTAGAGACTGCCCCACCTGGCGATCCATTCCATATACAGACATGAAACCCAGACATTATTTTGGATGCCAAGAAGTGCTTGCTGATAGGAGCCTGGTATGAAAATCAGCAATGAAAATCAAGGACATCATGACATTTGCAAGGAAACGGGTGAGGCTGGGAAATATCATCTTGAGTAAGGTAACCCAGACCCAAAATGGTCATGGAATTTATTCACTTATAAGTACATATTAGCCATAAAATATAGAGTAAACATGCTACAAATCCAGTCCTCAAGAAGCTAAGTAACAAGGAGACTCAAGATAGGATTCTTGACTTTCAACCAGAAGGGAAAATAAACACCTGAGGTAGAAGGAGGGAGGGGGCAGTATAGGAGAGCATGGAAGGAGAATATCAGGAGGGGTTCAGTGTGGGTAGGATAGAATGAGATACAACTGGGAGAGAGAAGAGAAAACAGTGGGTGTGTATGTGGGGACATATCCCTAGGGCAAGCCATAATCTTAAAACAAGAATACTCTCAGGAATCTATGAGGGTACCCTTAGCTAAGACACCTAGCAACAGATGATATGGAACTTGAAAAGACCAATTCCTATAAAGAGGCGAGACTACCAATGGAGGGTTAGGGACACCAAGCCACCCACCAAACCCTCCACCCAAAATTTATTCAGCCTATAAAATATGCTGGGATAAAAATGAAGCAGAAATTGGGAATGACCAACCAATGACTGAAACAACTTGAAACCCATCCAATGAGAGTCAACCCCTGACATCATTAATGATATTTAGTTATACTTATAGACAGGAGCCTAGCTAACAAAACTGTTCTCTGAGAGGTTTCATGCAGGAGTTGACAGAAACAAGTGCAGAGACCTGTAGGGGGGCAATGGACCCATGGAATGGGTGTCAGACCCTACTCCAGGGATAGGGAAGGTGCAGTCTTGGCTCTAGCTCTCTGGTATCACAGACTGCTGGGTACCTCAGGAGAGCTGGAGTTGGGGTCCCTGGGCTGCATGGAGGCCAGAGAAGACAGGAAATTGCTCTTTCACATTCTGTTAAATTTGGCGTGGGTGCCCTACTCGTAAAGAAACAGGGATGGAGATAGATGCAATTAGCATGAGGTTTTTATTGATCCAGTATACTGGGGTCATCCTGCATTTGGAGAAAAGGCGACCCCGAGGAAACAAAGCTCTTATTTTTTATACCATTTCAGAACAGAATTTTACAGCTTACAATGTGGGCTGGTTATCTTTTCCATTTTTATTGACCTTTCTCCTCCAGGAGGAGATACCAGTTGAACGTAGGAGGGTAGGGGGAGATCTACCCCCTCCTTGTGATGTTTCCTGTAACCGGGCATCCCTTGGGGATGGGTGTTTGCTTAGTCCTTGCATTCCTGGCCCCTCAGTACTTTTATGAGGTGTCCCTTTAGGCTTAATGGCCTTGGTATTTTTATGAGGTACTTTTCTGGCTCCTTGGTTTTCTCAGTTCTTACAATTCCAGAAGTCTGTATGTTTTGGAATAACTGAGAACAGACCCTCAGGTGGACTCCAGCCTGTAACCAAAAGGAGAAGGGTAGTTCGAGCAGTTTACCTTGGGGAGGAGGGAGTCTGGCCAGCTCAGGCAGGCTGCTTGGATTGGCTGGCAGCTGTCGCTGGAACTCTGGAAGACTTTCCTGAGAAAGATAAGAAGAAACTCTTTAGAGGAAGATGTTCCAGCACTTGCAAGTCTAGAGGAAAGGAGACAGTCCATGGGTTTAGGGTTTTATTGTAGAAGAGAGAGAGAGAGAGAGAGAGAGAGAGAGAGGAGGGAGGGAGTGGGAGTGGGAGAGGGAGAGGGAGAGAGAGTAGAAAAGTAGCGATATAGAGGGGGGAAGGGATGGGGAGATAAGAAGCAAGAGGTAAGAATAAAGACAAGAAGGAGAGCAAGTGTTTGAGAGAGAGAGAGAGAGAGAGAGAGAGAGAGAGAGAGAGAGAGAGAGAGAGAGAGAGAGAGAAAGGGCAAAGCAGCCCCTTTTATAGTGGGCTTGGCTACCTTGCTGCTTCCAGGTAACTGTGGGGCAGGACATACCTGACTGTAGTCAGACGACTGTGGTGGTGGAGTCCAGTTGGAATACTAGGAGTTTGGGGCATTGCCCTACATGACTGATCTACAGGATAATGAATGCATCATGGCCAGGCGCCTAACCTTGTAGAATTTTCTACTGGGTCTCTGGAGTAAGTCTCTCTCAACAAGAACACAGACTGGCTTTCATGGTCCAACAGAGACCCACAGCCAAATTTTAGGCAGAGCTAGGTGAATCCATAGAAAAGCAAGAGAAATGATTAAGAGCCAGAGATATCAAGCCTTCCCTAAGAAAACACACAGAATCGGGTAACCTAGGCCCACAGGGACTTACAGAACCTGAGCCATCAATCAAAGAACCTCCATGGTGCTAAGTTTGGGTTGGCCGTGTAAGGGGCAGTGTGACATAGTTTCCTGCCCTTGAAACAGAGCCAGTGGGGAATAGGCCTTCAAGAGAGTTCAGGGTCACTATGGGCTTATGGCTTGTTTGTATAATAGTGTACATATTTTCACATTCCTCCTTGGAGGAATATTCTTGCTTCCAAGGATAATGACTCCATGATAATTAGAGATAGCAAGAATCCAGGAGGTGAGGATATGTTTATGTTTCAGAAAAATGGTAGAATCCTGTGACATCCATGACATCCCTTAAGTGAAAAAAAAAAAAACACTGAAAACATGAGTTCAAAAATACATAATTTCTCAACTATGCAAAATATAAGGATGCAATATAAATCATGTAAGGAGTCTCATAGATCTAAAGGCACAGAGGCAGCTGTACTATAAGCCAGCTTGTCAGAAAGATACTAAGGAAGGAGTTAAAGAGATTTAGGGAGTGTTGATCAAACACACCCTGCTAAGTATTTTTGTTCATTTTTACGAAGACAGAAAGATTCCTGAGTTCAAGGTCAGCGTGAGACAGGGGGAGTTTAAGGTCCAGTCATGGGCATGGTAGTCATGATAATTTCAGGGCAAGGCCCTACCCAACTATCTTAATGTCTATTATTGTGCTTGCTGTCTCTTTCTAACATAAAGGAGATGGGTTCTAGGGATGCTGATTCATGGGATAATCAAAAATTAAGTTGTGATAATTAAATATGTAAATAAAGAACTGGGCTTTAGATCTGCAAGATATGAGCTTTCCAGAGAGGTTTTGGGGGATCCCAGGGCCAGGAAGTGGGAGAGGGTGGGTTGGTGAGTAGGAGGAGGGGAGATAGAACAGGGTTCTTTTTCCCCTTCAGAGGGAAACTGGGAATGGAGATATCATTTGAAATGTAAATAAAGAAAATTTCTAATTTTTTTAAAAAAGAAAAATCTCTCTTGAGTAGACCATAATGCAGAGAACCATCTGAAAATCTGTCTCAAGCAGAACATAGATTGAGCAATCTGGAAAGCTGTCTCAAGCGGAACATAGAGCATCAGCTTGGATACATGATTTGACTTGAGGCAATTGTTTCATCACTTCCAGACATACTCCCAAGTCTGAGGGACTTATACATAACTGAGACTGATCCTTTGAAATATAGAAATATGGATCTAGGCCCAATACAGAGCTATAAAAGATGTTCAGTTTGGTCTTTATGTGGGACCCCTAACAACTGGATCAGGGGCTGTGTCTGACTCTCTTGCTTACCTTTGGATACCTTTCTCCTATCTGGGCTGCCTTGCATAGCCACAGCTTGATATGCCAAAACAGGTTGATATCCTCATTTTCTCTGAGGTGTGGTAAGAGGGGGAGACTGGGAGGAGAGGAAGGAGATGAAGCTGTGATTGGGTTGTAAAATAAATAAATTAATTAATGAAAAATGGTAATCACGTTACAATCCATAGTCCCAAAAATATTAGGTATAGAGTAAGGAACTGGGAAGAATATGGATTTCCATGAAAGAAGGAAATAAAATAGAATTTTTTGCCTGGACTTAGGAAGGAAGAATGGGATTGGGACAATTAGTTAGAGAGTGGCATGTGGTTTAGGATTTAGAGAGGGAATGCAAGGAGAGACACCTTGAGTTTAGGGGCACTTAAGGGATGATATGGAAACCTAGTGCAGTGTTAACTTTGTAAAACACATGAAGGTGGTCCTAATGAGATCTCTTAATAATGGGGAAGTCGGAATCCCAACTACCTGTCTCTTGTCTCCAAAAGAAACTTTCAGTAGTGAGACTCGGTTTCATTTAATTGAGTTGTTGGTCTGATGGGAATCCCTAAAAATGCCAGGCTTTTGAAAAGACAATGAGTTATTCTCTACAAACTGACCACTGGGACCCTACTGCTAAAGAGCCCATAGTTATAAATCATATCTCTCCATTGAACCCCTCTCCACAGAATTCAGAAAATTCCATGGAAGAGTAGGCAGGTAAAGTGTAAGAGTTACAAGTGATGGAAGCTACCAGGAAATAAGGCCCTCTAACTCTATAGGGTAAGGCTAATAATAACTCAGAGAGACTAATGTAGGAAGACCAAGGTATCCAAATGGAATTAACAAGTAATAATGATGCTAAAATACAGAGCTCTAACTAGGTGACCCATAGAAACATGCAAACATCTCAGATTATTGCAAGATTATTGACTGTTGCTTAAAACCTAGTGGTAAGACCCTATTGCTTAAAATAATACTTAACATGTCTCATTCAACACAGAGAAATGAAGTTGGTTACAAACTAGAGCCTTTATCCCTACTGATGAACATGTATGGTACTAGAATATATTCTGCACACTATCAGAGAAAAAAGCAATTACCAAAACATTTAAAAATCCCTTCAATCTACAATAGGGACCTGGCTGCAAAGTATGCTGATATAATGGTGGAACAAAGTTTGAGAGTAGTCAACCACCATCTGAGTAGACTTATAACCACTCTGTAAAATAGAACAACTGCTAGTATTGTTAAGTATTTGAGATGAAATAGGCTATGCACCTGGTGGGAAACCCAAATAGTACTGTTCAGTTAAAGTATCACAGCAATAAAAATAACTCATAAAGACATTCTGCTATACTCTATGTCTCACTTAACCATCACCAAAGAAGTTTTCTTTTTTTCAGTTGATGTCATCTAATACAGAGATCTACAACTGGCAATTACAGAGAGTGAGAATACTTGGAACATTCAGTCCTAGTTGGATGTTTTATTAGGTGTCATCCCTTAAGACACAGGGAAGTAAATGGAAAAGGGAGTGGAAAGATTGTAAGTTCCAGAGGGCATGGATGACACCAAGGAAACAGTGTCTTCCATATACATCTGGACATGTACAAATATGAATTCAAAGAGACTTGACATTTTTCTCAGGGCCTTCAGAAATCCAAACCAAATTGGTTTCCAGCACTGAGAGGGTGAAGGGAAAATGTGGTCCCTTTCCTAAACAAGGAGACATCCCTAATTGCTTGCAAAGAAAAAAAAAAATTAGTTTTCTTTAACAGAGTCTTAGTGCCACACTTAAGGATAGGCCCCATGACTAGAAGTAGAGTTCATCACCAAACAAACTCAATGGTATTTTTGGTGATTTTTCTGATACTAATTTGTTTGGGTAACTTTTACCTTAATGGGTTTTTGCTTGTATATTATGGTTTCCAATTTTGTGTTTATATGTTTTATTGTTGTTACTGTTTTCTTGTCTGCATTTTAATGCTTGTTCTTTTGTACTCTTGTTACTTGTAACAAGGGTGGAGTTGAATGCTTCTGGAAGTATGGAAAATCTGGGAGGAGGTGAGATTATCAGAATACTTCATAAAATTTTCATTTTTCTTAAAAATTATCATTCTATAATCAGAGTCAGCAACATATCAAAAATATTAAACTGAATAATGAAGCAAGATATAAAAAGAGAACATGCAATATAGCACCATTTATGTGAAATTCTTAACATGCACCATCTTCCTTTATGCTATGTCAGAAAGCAAAAGCATTGGGATAACAGGCTAGGTAAAGCTAGAAGAGAAAATCTGTGGTGAATTCAGTGCTCTGTTTCATGTTTTGTATTCATGCTAGGAGTAAATGTAGTTCATAAGAAATTCTTGAGCTGTGCATATAGTTTGTGTGCACTTCTTATTTTGGATATCATACTTGGAAAAGAATTGCATTTTAAAAACCCAAGCTTTTAAAAGTAATGAAAATGAATTTAGCTGTCATAATTTTTAAATGTCTACTCCTTACATGATGAGATGGAGGAGGATGATCTATTCATGCTGCAAGACCCAGCACTGGGTCACCCTCTTTACAAAGGAACCAGCCCTTTGGATTAGACTGTGGTTACCAGGCAACTATTGTTCTCTTCTCAGTCTCTGTGGCCTCTTTCTGAGCACACTGGTTGAATTGCATTTAGCATCATGTTATATAAATGATACCTTTTATACAACTATGCCAGAAGCCTGAAGATCCGAATGAAAATTTTGTCTGTGCTCATTGGTGGGTACTTCAGTTCAAATGGTGCCAGAAGCCTGTATAGTATAAAGGTAAAGCATAATGGGTTGGAAGGGACAATCACTTCTGCATTAACCTTAAAGGTCACAATTGTGGAATCATTCTACTCAGATATTCTGTTGCTAACTCTATTAACTAACAAGAGATATAAATAGATACAATAATGGGGCTTAAATATAAGAGATTTTGGATAATGTGACAGAAGAAAGAAGAGATTTAACCCACATTAATCTTTGTTATTTCTTTTATTGTGAAGCAGACAGACACTCTGAGATTAAGGAATACTTAATAATTTTGAGCTAGATTCATCTTTGTTATGGTCACTTTCTTCCTGGAATCCACAAAGGCGACACATTTGAAGTAGAGAGCATGTAACAAGATATTTGGACAGAGTTTCTAAAGAGGATTATTAACTCATAATCCTGAAGGTTTTTACATCTCAGGTTACACACTGAAAAAATGGTTTCTATTTGACCATGTCATCAGTAATATATTTTATATGTTATAACCCAATTAACTTTGTGTAACAGCTTGTTGAACATACACACACATACACACACACACACTCACCTGCATGTATGTTATATAACATATCACTATACGTTGTATGACTTGTATCAGCTTACATGGGTGTGTATGTTTTAGATTTAAAGAAAGAAAGAAAGCATATTACATGTACTTTTTTATCTTCTTTTCAGGAAAATAATTCACAACACAAAATTCCAATTTTATTTGCTTAACATTATTCCAAGGAGTGTAAAACCAAGCTTCTGATCAATTTTTAGCAAGGGAACTCCATTAAGGACAATAAACGTAATAGTCTCAGAAACTTCAGTTTTAAAATTGACAATTACATTAATCTCAGCAATCCTTTGTAAGTAGTAGCAGAGAGTCTATCATTATATTGTTCACTATATTATCTAATTCCAAGATTATCCCAGAGTAATTATTAGCTATTGAGGTATTGATTTTCTGTCTTCCACTAACAAAAATATGAAGTTATTCTTATGATTTTTGTAAATTCAATTCTTTATACAGAATATTTTAATTTAAGTAGAGATTCTGCTCTAACTAGTTGTAATAATTCTTATGATATATGACAATATTTCTGACTGGAAGATTTTCTCAATTATATCAAGGCAACTGGAGCAGGTAGGCTATTGGCCCACATACCTTCTAACTCTCTTTGTTCCCTTGGGCAGACATTCTCTGTAAAACACAAGCCAAATCTGCCAAAAAAAACAGGTAGATGGTACCCCTGTGGACCATGACCATTCTTTAGTTTCCAGTAGACTCAAACCTCACTTGTCCACTACCCCTCATCACTGTGCTCTAGCCCCCAATTCTAGCAGATACCTTTTTGCCAAATGTCAGAACATGCCTGCCAAGACATCAGATACTCTGGGTACCCGTTGACCTATTCCATCCTCATTGTTTCCTCAGAGGTTTCATATACAAATAATTTATAAATTATTAAGTACTTCTAGTTTTCTTAATAATCTTAAGGAGTCTTAAGGAGAAAAATATATCTATGTAATTATAGGTAGGATAGTCAAAATTATTCTATGAAATTATGATATTGAAAATAAAATAAAATATGATCTAATATATGATTATTCTATTTGATTTAGGAAAGCTATATATATTTTATGTTTTTTTTCTATACTCTAGATTTTCAGAAGTGCCAAGTTTCTTTTAGATTCCACCTGGTATAACCATGGAATTGAAACACTGTAATCAGTAAACTGGGATAAATTAATTTATACTTTTTTTCCCTATCTAAGAAGAAAAATTGATCACTACTGTATGTTCATTTAAAGTAGTATTTCATATATATTTAATTGCAGGTTTGTTGTTTATCCAGTGTGATAGTGTGTTCATCATCTTTTGTAACAAGATACAGAAGATAATCAACTTAAAGAGAGAAAATATTTATTTTCTTTACAATTGTAGAGTTTTCAGTCTGTGCTCCATTGTTCTGTTGGTTTTGAGCTTATCATTGTTGCAGTATGCAACACTTAGCTCATGAAAGCTAGCATGAAAAATGAGAAAGAAGAACTAGGTTTTCATGAATTCTTTGAAAGACATACCTCCAGGGATCCAAATTCTAATACTAATCCCTGCCTTTTAATTATTCCACTATCCTCCCATATCATCACTCCAGGGATCAACTACATAATCTATAGGTACTCTGAGAGGCACCCAATATCCAAGCTCTAAAAGACAGTAAATACAGAATGTCTTTTATCTATTATGATTAAAAGCAAATATCATAATAAACGATTTTTTTATCCTAAACACCATATCTGTCATTATCAGAATTGTAATTTTTATTTGAATTGGTAATCAGCATTAAGATAGCATCTACTAACTGCTTTACTCAATTGCACATGTATACACATGTATATATAAAAACACACAAGAAAAATTCCCTTATTTGTTACTGGAGAATATTTTTTACTTGTTCATTTAAAAATAGTTTTTGAGAAGTTATTTTTGTAAATGTTGATAAAAGCCTATCCTTTAGGATGTTTTTTATCTGAACCTCAAATAAATAAATGTCTGAGTGGTTCAGAAGAAAAAAATGTACAATGTGTGAAAAGAGAAAACATCAAAATCTGTTTCACCATTCCTTCACATTTTAAACTTGTCATTGTCAAATTATTTGGCCGATACATTTATCAACCAAGTAATTAGATTTTAAATTTACTTTTGTGACTTATATTTACAGCTACTTTAATTTATATGCCTTGAAAATATCTTCATTTTAGAAAATATTTGTCAATTTACTAAGGTAATTAAATTTCATCCCCTATCACACTCTCTGTCCATAGTATAGTGGTAAAATTTATTCACAACCAATGAAACTATACAATTAATAAATGAATAATAGTTTCTGAATTACAAAAAGATTATATGGTAGGGAATATAATATCCACAAACAAAATATAGTAAAGTACATCATCATTTTACTCGAAGTGTGTAGTGACTTATAGGAGAGTAAGGTACATTCCAGAAACACTGTTTTTGGATGGGATAATGAGTACACTGTTTTGATGGGTAGATATGAATACAACAGGATATCCCACATAGGTAGAAAACATGGGCAATAAAATATAACTATTTTTCCCTGAATGATGTATTATGTTGATGAGCTCAAATAGTATTCTCTTCTAAATGTACCTGAACAATTATATTTTTCTTTTGTAAATCAGCAGAGATTCTTTTTCCTAGAGTGGGCTTAATGGTTATTAGTTTATTACTGCCTCAGAAAGGTTGCTTTTGGGAAATAGATTGATTATAGTTTGATAGCTGACAACAAAATAAATGCAGTAAATAAATACTTCACTGTTCGGCTTACTAACAAGCAATTACTTTGTAGAGTGGGGTAATATAAGCATAAACTTTCAGTTACTATCATTGAACTTCACTAATCCCTTATCTTGTGCAAAGAGATGAAGTGTGCTGTCCCTGAAGGAAGAGTGAGATATAATCAACAACCCAAAAGTTAAGTTGAAATGTGTCAAAACCTTCAGACCACTCAAATTATCACAATGTTTTTTACCTATTTTCTATGTGAACTATATTATCAAAAGGAACATAGAATTAAAATATGGCAAATTTTCCTTTATAATAAGAATGACATGAATCCCAACCCTATGTGGGCAGTACTCAATTGATGGCTACTGAAGTATGGAAAGTGACCTTTCTTAAAATACTGTCTCTTCTCCTATGGTTAGTCCTATACCCATGCACATAGTGGCAGCATAAGTTATCTCAAATTGTTTAAAAATGTTTAGATGAATTTGGAAAGGAAAAGTGGTAGTAGGTATAGAAGTTGGATGAGAGAACAGTTGAAGTTTTGATAAAAAATTATCTATACATGAAATTCTCAAATATTAAGTTAAAAAAAGTATAGGAGAACAAATGATATACTGACACTAAAAGAAAATTCTCAGTAGTTATATGATTTTTTAAAATGTTGTGTCACATCCTTAAATTAAACTGCATTAAAATATATTTATATATATATTAATAATCTAATATCTTAAAAGATTGATAAGTGAAGAACATCAAGGCACATCATGATCAAGTAATTTTCCCAAAGCAACTCACTAATAATTGTCAGTATTAAACACCAATATCTAGGAGCCTGCATGTCCTGAAACTTGCCTGTAAATGAATAAATAATTTGCTTTGCAAAAAATGATTCAGCAACATTTTAGATTTTTCCATAGTTTAGAACTCCTTTTCTGTCTTTGTCACTGAGGTGGGTTTCCTGTATGCAGCAAAATGTTGGGTCCTGTTTATGTACCCAAT
>NC_045030.1:82673428-82698437 GCF_008632895.1 Mastomys coucha | reverse complement strand
AAAAAAAAAAAGAACTCCTTTTCTTATTCTATGCGCAATTACCCCATCAAGACATTCACACTTACATTCATACATAGGACACACATAGACACAATAACACATCTCTGTTGGTAATGTTTAAATAATCATATAACATTTTTCTGGGTTCACTTACTAAACTGAGTGGTGTCTTTATAGTTGCATATAACTTTCCTATTTAATGCTGGAAGATGCAACTGTCTTATTTCATGCGGAAGAAAAACGAATATGGGCTACACTGCAGAGCTCCAGTGAATGCTTTAGAAGTGTGTAATTAATGTTTATTTGCAAAGATTTCATTTTAAGACATACACACACGGAGAGAGAGGAAGAGAGAGAGAGAGAGAGAGAGAGAGAGAGAGAGAGAGAGAGAGAGAGAAGAGTCAGTTTGTCAAGTTTGTTCTATGGCAAACGTTAATGTTCTAATAAATGAGGTATTAACTGACTTAATTGCTATCATGTAGGTTTGTTGCTATTATAAATAATTCTTAACAATTTAGAAAATCAACAGCATAATAAACAAAGGTTAGGGTTTCTGAAAGAGTTTCTTGGCAAAATTGTTTTCTAACAGTCTTAGTAATGGTTTTACTACTTCTTGAAAGGCAAAACATGTTCTGCTGTCCTACTACTAAGTGTTTGTGTATATGCAAAGCAATTGCATAAAGATACTATTCAACTATCAATCATTATCACAATTTTAATTAATAAAGCTGCTTGTTTATTCATCTATGCATTCCTGTGGAGGCAAGGAATTGGGGAGGCATTAAAATGCAGGACAATTGTTTTATTTTATTTCTGACATATACAAAACTTTTTATTGACTTATGATAAGTAGATGTAAAGCAAGGAATAAGTTCAAATGCTCTAAGATTTCTTAAGTCTGAATTTGTTGTGGCTAGCATTCATGAATGTTAATCTGGTGACAGAGCTTTTGGTGCTATGGTGATTTACTTGGTGTTATTATTTATAAACACAATATTAAATCTGGAATTTAGAGAGATGCAGATTCACAGATAATGAGTGCTAATGATTCTCAGTCAAAATCATTTATGTTGGCCGGGCAGTGGTGGTGCACGCCTTTAATACCAGCGAGGCAGAGGCAGGCAAATTTCTGAGCTTGAGGCCAACCTGGTCTACAGAGTGAGTTCCAGGACAGCCAGGGCTATACAGAGAAACGCTGTTTCAAAAAAACAAACAAACAAACAAACAAAAAATAATAAACAAAAACAAAACAAAAAATAATTTATGTTGGCAGAATTTCTAGAGACTAAAGTTAGTTAGTTAACTGGGAAATAATTTTTGGAACAACAACAAAAAGATAATAATGTTATTCTGAATAATTGCTCTTTAGTTTCATAGCTTTTATCTAAGACTTGTATTTTAATTTGAAGTCCACACTTTGTGGCTCTAAATTAATCTCTAAAGAATGTACCCTTTATATAGAAAATCTTGTTTTATTTTAACCATTTCTTTCCTCATTAGTACTATGTGCTCTATGAAATACATTAAGAGAAACACAGAACTGAATAACATACCATATGGATAAAGTTATGGCAAATTTTGATGTAAAAAGCTAAAATAAATATAGTATAATGTCCAATGTACTGCATTCAACCAAGAAACAACAAATTAGTGTTTACCTTGTGAGTTCACAACAAATTATTAGAAAATATCAGGGAAATTGAAAGTGTTTCTGCACCTAATCTTCCTACATAGAACAAGAAAAGCTGATAACAATGTGCTTCAGTCTACTCTAGCATAACACAATTTTACAGTGGTTGCTTTACAACATCTCTGTGGCAAGTGTGATGCTGAACAATTTCATGATTCATTTTATCAGCACAATATCTTCACAAAGGAGGTATTTTTTCTTCATTTCACTGTTGGGGAAAAAGATGGTTAGAATCAGTAGACATAGCCTATAAGCAAACTGGCTGGTTCTCCACATTCTAATAACTATACTATGTGTTCATTACTCAAACCAAAAAATTGATAATGAATGAGGTTACTAAAAAAGCAATGTTTCTAGAATATATATTTGAACTAATAGAGAACTACGGAATATATATAAAAATGTTTTCAGGTGTAGAAGTACCAGTTGATTAAAAATACCCTTTCTTATTTGTCAGTCACTGGCAGAGCCTCTCAGGAGACAGCTAGATCAGGCTTCTTGATGAAGCCTGCACTTGCTGGCATCAACAATAGTGTCTGCATTTGGTAACTGTATATGGGAAAGATTCTCAGGTAGGGCAGTCTCTGGATGGCTTTTCCTTCAGTCTCTGCTCTACACCTTGTCTCTGTATCTCCTCCCATGGGTTCTCCCATTTTGTTCTCCCTTCTAAGAAGGACCTGAGTATCCACACGTTGGTATTCCTTCTTCTTGAGCTTCATGTGGTCTGTGAATTGTATCTTGGGTATTCTGAGCTTCTGGGCTAATATCCACTTATCAGTGAGTGCATATCATGTATGTTCTTTTGTGTTTGGGTTACCTCACTCAAGATGATATTTTCTAGTTCCATCCATTTGCCTAAGAATTTCATAAGCTCATCGTTTTTAATAGCTGAGTAGTACTCCATTGTGTAAATGTACCACATTTTCTGTATCCATTCCTTTGTTGAGGGACATCTGGGTTCTTTTTAGCTTCTTGCTATTAAAAATAAAGCTGCTATGAACATAGTAGAACATTCTCAGCCAACCATTGGACAGGGTCCCCCCAATGGAGGAGCTAGAGAAAAGACCCAAGAAGCTGAAGGATTTGCAGTCCCTTAGAACAAACAACAATATGAACTAACTAGTACCCTCAGAGCTCCCAGGGACTAAACCACCAACCAAAGAGTACACATGGTGGGACTCATGGCTCCAGCAGCATATGTATAGCAGAGGATGGCCTAATTGGGCATCAATGGGAGGAGAGGACCTTGCTCCTGAGAAGGTTTGATGCCCCAATGTAAAGGAATGCCAGGACATGGCAATCAGAGTGCTTAGGTTTGTGAGCAGAGGGAATAGGTATGGGCTAGGGGGTTTTCAGTGGGGAAACAAGGAAAGGGGATAACATTTGAAATATAAATAAATAAAATATCTATAATAAAAAATAATAAAATAAAAAAAGAAAAGAGTGCAAGAAGAAAAAAAAACTTGTTTAAGATCCCAGATATTTTCCTTGCTACCATGTAATAATATACCTAGCAATTAAAGTTGAATGCATGACACAGCTTTCCAAGAGGCTTTCTCTAGTATCAGAAACTGTCTCTAATTGGTGTAAATTCAACATTACAATACTGTCACAAACTACTTTATGCAGTAATCATGACTGTACTAACGTAGACACCTTGAGTCATTATTTTACCTTTTGGTCGCAGACTTGATGACCTGACTTATATCCTAAGGAGGTATTTTGTACATCTTCTGCTTAAGGGTAAATGCTGACTTAAACTCTTTCAAAAATTTAATTTTATCTGGTTTTGTTACCTGCTTCTCTGTCTCTGAATACAGGTCTGATTTCCAGCAATATGGTTTTTTGTTGTTTGTTTGTTTGTTTGTTTGTTTTTGCCTGTATCTTCTGGTGGGAGAACATCTTTCACTTGGCAAGGTATTTTACTTGGCTTTATCTTCAGTTATTTCCTAACATTCTGTGCTTTTTTGATATTCAAGTTTTTAAATCTATTCCTTCTAACAATTTTCTTTGTTTTATGCCATTATTCAAGATTCTCAATCACTAGAATTAGTCCTTTCTTTGTGCTTATGGCTCATTTGAGTTACCCAGTTACCATTCTGACCATGTATAAAATGTTTCCTGATATTAGGTATATATCCATACTTAAAAAATGAAAAAAAAGAAGTCCTTTCCAATTTTATTCACTTAATTGAGTTATTATCATTCTATAATATCTTGTTTTTTAATTTTTTACATGGCTCTTTTCAGCAGAAGACTTTTTTAAAATAGAGATATTTGATTACATTTTTGTTTCTTAATTTTTGTTTATTTCATTCTTTTTTATTTTTTAAAAGTTTTTTTAGATATTTTCTTTGTTTACATGTAAATTTCTCCTTGCCAGGTTTTCCCTCCAAAAAACAAACAAACAAAAACAACAAGAACAAACCCCT
The DNA here is from genome assembly GCF_008632895.1 of Mastomys coucha. Lineage (NCBI taxonomy): Eukaryota > Metazoa > Chordata > Mammalia > Rodentia > Muridae > Mastomys > Mastomys coucha. The sequence continues at coordinate 82,694,315 of NC_045030.1, read as the reverse complement.
GTTGCCTCCCTCCTCCCCATGCCTGCCACCCCACCCTCTCCCACTTATTGGCCCTGGCATTCTTATTTTTTATTAATCATTTTATTCATTTACATTTCAAATGATATTCCCTTCCAGGTTACTCCTCCACAATCACCATCCAATTCCCCCCTTTCCCCCTCCCTTTTGCCTCTTTGAGTGTGCTACTCCACCTACTTACCACTCCTGCCACATTCCTCTAGCATCCCCCTACACTTTGGGGAACATCATGCCTTCCTCCACTCCCACTGATGTATGATAAAGCCATCCTCTGCTACATATGTATCTGGAGTCCAGGCTCCCCCATGTATACTCTTTGGTTGGTGGTTTAGTCTCTCAGATATCCAGTGAGTTGATATTGTTCTTCCTATGGGTTTGCAATACCCCTCAGCTTCTTCAGTTCTTCCTCTAGCTCTTCCATTGGAGTCCCAGGGTTCAGTTTGATGGTTGGCTATGAGTATCTACATCTGTACTGGTCATAGCTGGTAGAAGCTCTTAGGGAACAAGCATGTCAGGCTCCTATCAGCAAGTGCTTCCTGGCATCAGCAATAGTGTGGGTGTTTGGTGCCTGCAGAAGGGATGGATCTGTAGGTGGGACTTTCTTTGGATGGTCTTCTTTAAGTCTATTCCAATTTTTATCTCTATCTTTGCTTTGGACAGGAACATTTCTGGGTTAAAAATTCTGAGCTGCATGGGTAGCTCCATCCCTCAAGTGGGGGCTGTGCCTATCTACCACAGGTCTTCTCTATATAGGTTGTATATCCCCTTTGTTGGGTTTTTCAGGTAAAGGGTTTATCACCATTGGGTCCTGGGAGCCTCTTGCTTCTCTGGCATCTGGGACTTTCTAGTGGCTACCCACAGTTCCCCATCCCACACAGCTATTTAATTTTCTGACCCTCTACACTTCTCTGCTGTCCCTTCCAATACCTGTTTCTGCCTCCCCCTTTTTCCCTCCCATTCCTCTCTCCCTCCCAGATCCATCCCTCTCTCTAGCTCCAGGGATTATTTTGTTCCTAGTTCTATGTAGGACTGAAGCATCTACTCTTTGGCCTTCTTTCTTCTTAAGCTCCATATGGTTTGTAGGTTGTATATTGGGTATTCCAGGCTTTGGGGCTAATATCCACTTATCACTGAATATAAATCATGTGTGTACTTTTGTGTCTGGATCATTCAGGATGATGTTTCCTAGTTCCATTTATTTGCCTTTGAGTTTCACAAAGTCATTGTTGTTAATGTCTGAGTAGTACTATTTATTCTATATTGGAGCACCTTTTGGGTATATACCCAGAAGTGGTATAGTGGGGTCTTCAAGGTAAAATTATTTATTTTCTGATTCACTGAGTAACTCATGCTGGAAATACCTGAAAATAAGGTAGACTATACTTAGGTCATGGGAAATTATTTGGGTGATTAATTGAATAAATGGGCCAAGTACCTAATGTGTGCCTCAACTAAATGATTTATAAAATGCTCTAACATTTTCTGTTTGTTTGTTTTTTTTCTGTAACAGGGTCTCAGGTATCCCAGACTAATGCTTCCTGAGTGTTGGGATTACAGACACTTGTCACAGCAGCAGGGCTACTATTTCTAAAACTGACAAAACCAAGAACAAACTGATAATTCTTTTAGAGCAGACAATAATTTGCCTAAAAGTTGTCCTAGAATAGGTAGAACTGGATTTGGTCATAAGTGAAGTAAAAAATTGTTTTATTTAACTGGGTGATAGGTAAATAGTGTGGGGTGAGTTAGAATGGTGGACAATGGTTGGGAGGCAAGAGCACTTTTGTCCTAATTACTCTGGCAGCATGCCTCATAGAATAGCCTTTTAAATGACTTACCCATCATCCTCCCAACCATTTGCACTGATGATTTCATTCTAATTTGAGTTCACACTCTCCTGAAAGGTTTAATTTACTTTCAGATAAATTTGCCCACACAGGTAGTAACAGGGACTCATTGCATTTTATTTATTTATTTATTTATTTATTTATTTATTTATTTATTTATTTGCTTAATGTCATGTCAGAGGTTGATTGCTGTGCAGACAGTTTAATGCAAACAATTTTATACTTGGTATCTAGACTTGCATTTTGACTAGTGTTAAACATTGTATAGATGATCTCATTCAAACTACAACAAAAATTTTAAAATGACCATAACTACAAAATAGAGGTACATGAACAACAAAACTTAATATAATAACAAATTTTGATTGTTGACCAGATAAGAATAAGAAAAAAATGCAAGATATTAATAAAACCAACCTCTACATTTGTCCTTGAGTGTGTTTCCAGGTACTTTCAGGTCACGAGATGTCTGAGATAATATGTCTTTTAATCCAGTGATGAGTGAAAATACTTGATTAGAATTTAAAAGGTATTGGAACAGTATAAGTTCAGGTCTCCTTGTAGAAGGTCACATTTTGTGGAGTTTTTGGGAGGCTCTATTTATTTTGGTCTCCTCCTATCAGTCTGCTGTGCTTTTAGTCCCCCATGATATGAGCTTCTTGTTCCTCTGCATTCTCAATCTCAGAATGTGAGCTATTCTGCTCTGTTACACTCTTCTTACCAGAACAATTATTTGGCTATGTAATCACCCATGGGCCAGGATTCAGATCTAGATTTGTGATCTTAGTGCCTTGCTTCCTAATCATTGCATGACTGACAACAAAAGAGAATCTAGTTTAAGAGTGGCAGTACATGAGCAAATAATAATAACAGTTCCTCAGAATGGAATGCATTGATGATAAATAATGATAGCTTGTAGACCAATGTAAATAATGAGACATAATGACTGAGTGAGAATTTTTAAGGCACACGTATTAAGTATGTATATAAAAGTTTATTTTCGAGAAAAATAATCATAATCTCTGTACGTACTGCTAGTGCTTTGTTCTTTTCTGAATCTTCACTCATTTCCTAGTGTGTCTTCCTTGAGTAGATTTACAAAAAGACAGACAGTAAGAAACCAGGCTAAGAAAGCTTGCTGTTGATCTTTGACTATGGCATAATGTTGCTGTGTGGAATTTTGAAAATGAGAAAGACTTTCCTTTCCTCAAGAACTAGGAACACAATGTTACTAGCTTTTGCTACCTCTTATATCGCTTTCTCTCTTCTTCATTCTAATTATTTAAGGGCCTTCCAGGAATACCAACCCTTGACAATGTCCAGAGGCTACAAAAAGTGTGCAGTTATCATACAGATACATACATTTTCCATTGTAGCAAACACACACAGACACTCTCTATCTCACTCTCTACATGAACGTTTTTTGAAAGGCAGTGGTACCATGTAGGCCTCAAAATACTGAAGATGAATATTTCTTTGCAGTAGTATTCTTTTTCTGTACTTTGCACTTTTGAGCAAAGGGTACAATTCTAAAATCCTCTTCTGCAGTGCTTGAGTATCATGTCTCTTTACAAAATACAAATGAACAAGTATAACTTGAAGGAAAGAAGAAAATGACCTAGTGAACTGTAAAATTGATTCCTCCCATTTTATGAGGTCTCAATAACCTCATATCGATTAGATGGCAGTGCACTTAGTCTTCAAATATACTATGATAAATTACATATCTAAATGTCAAGTGAACACAGTTTTCCAGGATTCTCTTAAAAGCTCTTGAATTTGTGATTATGCATATAGGGAATGTATATCACTTAACTTTTCATGAAAGCAAAACTTTCAAATTTCCCCATTATAGACATTATGAATGATACAGCCAACACAATGTCATTATCCACCATCTATTAGAATGAAATATTTTAAAGGGATTTTATGAATAAATGGAAAGACTTCAACATAGAGTTCAGTTTTAAAACACATAAGTAAAAGCATTTTCATAGACCCCAAAATCATCATAGTTGTAGGTTGTATTTGGTATATTCTGTTTTGATTTCCCTCACTAAAGCCAGATTAATTGAGGCATAGTTTATATAGAGTCAAGTCATATTTTTTATCCAACCAGTATGAAAACTGATACATTCATGTAATCACATATGTATCACAATAGTCCTTATATCAATCATTTCTTGAAAATTCCTTCCTACACTTTTGGTCTCTTCCCTCACTCCAGCCTCTGACAAATATTGATGACAAACATTTTGCCCTAAGATTTGTACTTTTTTGTTGTTATTTTTCTTAAATTTTTTTATTTACATTGCAAATTTTATCCCCTATGAAAACCCCCTATTCTATTCCCCCTCTCCCTGCTCACCAACCCACCCCCTCCTGCTTCCCTGTCCTGTCATTCCCCTACACTGGTGCATAGAACCTTCACAGGATCAAGGGTCTCTCCATCCATTGATGACCGACTAGGCCATCCTCTGCTACATATGCAGCTGGAGCCATGAGTCCTCCTTGTGTACTCTTTGCTTGGTGGTTTAGTTCCATATTGTTGTTCATTCTATGGGACTACAAACTCCTCAGTGGCTTTGATTCTTTGTCTAGCTTCTCCATTGTGGACTAAGATTTGTCCTTTTATACAATGAGGTTTTAGAGTCATATTTTTTTGTACCTTTCTTCTCTCATTCATCACAATACATTAGTTGTTTTCTTCTCTTAGTAGTATGCAAGAATGAAAAATTATTTTTACTCATTTACCAGATCAAAAGCATGTATAGCTATTATAAACCAAGTGGTTATGTACTAAAAAGCTCATTATATGAATGTGTTTTCAGTTCTTTAGGGAAGATATCTAGAAATGTATATTATTTTATTTTCAAACAGTAAATACATAGATATACAAATTTAAAAAGAGTAATTGTATTTATAGAAGGACTCATAACATTCACAATATAAAGTATTCTTCTCAGGCAAAATAAATACATTCATTAGCCAAAAGACCCATAATCTTATGTGAATTAAGCCATATTTAACCCAGGCTAGTACATTTTTAACTTTTATATTTTAACTGATATAAAATACATTTATTTTTGACATAATGAAAAAAACTAACCCCAAATATTTTCATTGGAAATTAAATGACTTAAGTAAAATTTATTGGTAGAGGAATATATGTAAATATAATTTAACTAACATATCATGTAGTGTTGAAAATCAGCAAGGAAGGTCATTGGATTTGAGATAAATACTAGATAAATTCAGACTATCTTTCAGAATTAGAACTGTTCTTTCAAATACAACAAAAGCATATAAAACTCCTCATGAGGAAACTACATTACTGTGGGCTAGCCTCAGTTCCTGTCATTTTTCTTCCGAGTTCATGAATACATTTCTGTAACATTGGAACCATTCTGGACTTACAGACCAATTTAGGCTGTTAAAATGCTTTTTGCACATCTGTATTAGGACTGAGGTATAGTTATTTGTATGGGCATATCTTACCTTCCATATGTTAAGGGGCTGTGAGACAGCTGGCTTTTCTACATTAAACTAAGAATCAGAGATTTTTTTTCATGTGCAGTGGAGGAAAGAAATAATATGGATGTTTCCAATGACATTCTCATCCTTGGGTCCAATTTCTGATGCTTCTTGAAGCCTGTAATATTTTCTTCTCACAAGCTGTGACATACTTAAAGAACAACATTACCATTAAAATGGGCTTGATAAAATTTTTATCATTTATTCTCAAAGAGTCTCTACTGAAACCTTTTGGCTCTCTTTTACTAAATATTTGTTGGAATTACATAAGCTAAGCTACTGAAAAGACCTGGGCCCTGTAGATAAATACAGAGGCTTTGAATTAATCACAACACATTTAAAATCCAAATTCTCCCTCCCTCTCTCTCTCTCTCTCTCTCTCTCTCTCTCTCTCTCTCTCTCTCTCTCTCTCTCTCTCTCCTCTGAGTTCAGGCAAGTATTCTAACTTCAATTAGCACTGTTTTCCTCATTGTACACAAGAGAAAAAAGTACCCTATATCTTCTCTGAGAATTTAATAAGAAAGTGTTTATTTACCAGTTAGGGTCATTTCTATCTCATATTAAGGATATAATACATGTTGATTTTTATTATTACTTATAAATCTTTATTTTCCCTCTTTATATCTGTTATCTTCCTTCCATAGTATCTTATTTCTATATACTAAATATTATGTTGAGAATATTTCATTTGGATAAAAATGAGAGACACATTCTCCCAAAGATTTGTAATTATCACTGAGAAGATAAGATAGTAAATAGGGCAATACTAGATCCATATATAGAAAAGCACTTATAAGACTGATTGAACCAGGTTTAAAAGAGGCCTTTCACAGTTTCATTGCATATAAAATATTGGTAGATATACCATATAAAGTATAAATGGAATGCTTTTCTTGATGTTCAAATTCACCTTGCAGAATAAGACTCCCTATGAAATAATTCTTGATATTTGGTGATTTTAAAAAGGTTTTCAAAATCATACTAAGTATAATGGTATTAAGCTCCTTGGGAACATTTCTCATTATGTTGGATCACTGACCTCTATGACTTCATCTGTCTAAAGGTGACAAAATTTAACCATATGTACAGCAGACCAATGACCAAAGGTCTCATATAGGCTTCTACTAATAGCCTGAAAACCCCACTTGATATTTGCTTCTCTCAAGGCAAATATTTTCATAACATATAGCCTAAAGACTATGCTATGCTTCAATTACTGATGCTTATTGCTTAACTTTGGGTATCTCTAATGCAGGACATGAACTTACCAGGTACAAAATTTGTGTGCAAATTACTCACTATAAGCCCAGATCTCAGCTGAATCTCTCCAATACTTTATTCAGAAACTGTATTTCACTTTGATGGTCTTTTGAATAACTGAAAATTATGCTGTGTTTTATATGTGTCTTTTCAAAGTCAGAAGTACCTTGAAACACATAAAGATTTCTTTCACTTATGCTGGCATTTCTCCCTAATTAATTACATGAAACTGCCATATTTATCCACTTAAATCATGGCAAGTGCATTTGTCCAATTGTTCATAATAGCCAAGAATACTATATCCTTTAACATCTCAGGCAGTAAATAACTGTATCTACTGAATACCCTCTCTGACACATCTGCCTAAAAAGATATTTCTACAGACTGGCACTGTATAATTTATGTGGAAAGTGGTAGGTTCTTGCAAGAGAGCCTTTGTCATCATGAGAGAAATCTGTTCCCCTAGAGCATCCTTGAATTGCTTTGTGGTACATGCTTGCTTCTCAATGTGTAAAGGACTATAAAGTTCCTCTGGCCAATTTGGGATAATGAGTTTGCTGTTTTGTTGATTCTGGAAAGGGGAAAGGGGGTATCAATCTTCACAGTTCAGTCTTTATCCTTGGATTGTTTCACAGTACATGACTGAGATAAAGAAATGCTGGTTTGAAACACTCTGGCATTTCTATTTATCAGACTTTATAAGCTCCATGATCTGTGTAAAGCCAAATTTCAATATATTCATTGTATACTTTTACAGGGAAATTTTTTCTACCTGCCTTCATTTTTAAAACTGTCCATCACTTTTGATTCAAGTGACTTCTTTGAAAAACTGGGATTATTAAGTCCTAAATTTTATAGGAGCAGTTTCATTGAAAGATTGTAAAAAAATCTATGGGAAAACAAGAGTCCAGACAACATAAGTTGACTCAACAAGTATTGTTAACTATATGGTGGAAGTTCACAACTAGGAATACTTACTTCTTCCTGCCAGGAAGAACATGTTTAGAATCAGTTAAGGAAACCTCATTCTAAATGTGTTAAATAAAGGAAAAATGCCTTTTGCAGACTCCATCCAGACTGGCTTTACAAATAAGAAACAGACACCAAAGCCAAAGTTTGTCAGCCAATTTAACCTTATTTATTCTTTCATTATTGAGCCACCTTAAAAAAAAATCTTGAAAATGTTAATGAAAAGTTAAGACTTCAACATCTTTTTCATATTTTCTTTTGTGTCAAAATAGACATCATAGCTAAGAGACAAGTGCTCTCACCTTATCTGAAGGTTTTCATTAATAATACAACAAATCTACAAAAGATTTCAATATGAATTATATTTATGTCCAAGTTAAAAACAATGAATTTTATAGAATTCTAATTTTTTTCTGGATTTATTTTTAGGAGAGACTCAGAAAGAATGTAAAATTTGAGCCATTATTGTACAAGAGAAGTTTGCCTGCCTTTTGTGAGAACTTTTTAATCTCTCTACATCCAGGAGGCATAACTACCACTTCACTTCTTGTCCTAGAGTATCTTCCCAAATTATGCAATAAAATATACCCCAGATTGGGAGTATAAACACTAAAATTCTAACCCTAGTTACAAATGTCTCTTCCTAACTCAATAACCCTTAAACAGCCAAAGCCAATAGCTCATAAGTAATGTTGAAATCATTTGAATTCCTATCCTATCTATCCATTTCTATAATATTAAAGAGCCAATTATTGCATAAATTGTCTATAAGTAACCACAGCTGCTCTGAGTTCATGCATACAATAACTATTTTACAAAAAGAAGATTGTGTATCAAAACATTCCTCTATATCATCTGGCTCTTACATCCTTACACTTACTCTTTCATGAGGAAACTTGAGCCTAGTGGTATTGATATAGTTGTCTCATGTGTCAACAAACATTTGACAGTCCCTTATTCTTGGCACTTTAACCAGTCTTTGAAGCAAACAAATTTTAACTTAAAAAAAAAATAAAACTATGACCAAAGCTGAGAGTCGTGCAAATCCGTGAACATAAATGTAAATATCTATATTCATTTGACATACTTCACAAAACAATAATAGTACATCCCTCTTTAAGGTATACAGTCTTTCTAGACAAGGGTTTTTGAGTAGATTGAATGTACAAGAAGTGATTTTCCTACTGAAGAGTATGCCTCAAGTCAAATCAGAAAGCAATAAATCACCCTCATAGCAGTCATGCAATTATTATTGCATCAGTAGGAATTCTTTGCTAGCATGTCCTTAATATATCATGTAGCATCCTCAGATGAGTAAAGACTATTCGTGGGAATCCTACTTCACTGCTTACAAAGTACCCTCTACCAGTGTGAAAGCTAACCAGCAGGGAAAAAGCTTCTGGATAATTTTTTTTATGTTTTTCAGCCAAAGTATGTTGACTATTCAGCAATAAACTCTGAAGATTTTTTTTTATGATAGGCAAAAACAGAACTCACAATAGGCTGATAGGCTGTATTGTATTAGAGGTCTCCAGGCCTCTGTGGAACAAAACTTAGGGACTTAAGTTCTAGTACTCCTGGTACTGGAATTTTCTTTTCATTATTTTAGGTTTCTGAGAGGAGGGTTTTTTCTTTGCTGTTTATGCTTTTTTCTTTTTTTTAAAATTAGATGTTTTCTTTATTTACAATATCTCCTTTCCCAGGTTCCCCTCCAAAAAATAAATAAATAAAATAAAATAAGATAAAAAAAAACTAAAACAAATCCCTGTTCCTTCCCCCTCCCTCTGTTCACCACCCTACCCAAGGAGTTGTAGAAACTAAATATGGAGTAAAGACTGAAGGAAGGACAATTCAGAGACTGCTCCACCTGGGAATCCTTCCCATATTCAATCATCAAATCTAGACACTATTGTGGATGCCAGCAAGCGTGGGATGACTGGAGGCTGATATAGCTGTCTTCTGAGAGGCTCTGACAGTACCTGACTAATACAGAAGTAGAGGTTCACAGCCATCCATTGGACTGAGCACAGGGTCCTCAATCAAGGAGCTAGAGAAAGGAAAGCAGTTTTTTTACCCACACAATATAACTCTTTTCAGACTCCCTTTTTTATTTTAATTTGTGAATTTTTATTTTTAATTACTTTTAAAAAAGTAGATTTCCTTATGACTTTGCTCATATATATTTGGTTTTAGTTGAACCTCCTCCAACAACCCCTTTTTCCAATCTCTCTGCTCCTTCTATTCCTGCTTAAAACGTTCTACCTTCAGCATTTCCCTTCCACTTTCATACCACATATACTCTATCTGCTCCATCCTACTTTAAAGTCTTTTTTTTTAAAATCCTACTCCCATAACTACTTTTGTAGTTTCCTGATCACAGGTCCAAGACAGACTTATTCTTACAAAAATACACATGTGTAAAGACTAAAAGCTAGACTGCATATATGAGAAAGAACATGAGGTTTCAAGTTTGAGATAAATAATGTAATGTTTTCCAGTCCTATCTACCTTCCTAATATTTCAAATTTTTCAATTTTTTTCTGCTAAAGAAAATTCTACTTTTCATATGTATCACAGCTAAATACAATACTCTTGTTTATATATGCCACATTTCTGCTATCTACCCATCGGATGAAGAAGGTTATCAGCTTCTTAGACAGGGCTGGGAACTTGAGTACCTCTCCTTAAGCTATGACATGACTTTGCCTAATTGAGTTTGTACAGGTCTTGTGCTAATTATCACAAAGGTTGTGTGTTTTACTGGTTTTGTTTGGAAACCAGTATTTCCTTGTAACCAACTGACATTTCTGGCTGATAATTTTTCTACTCCCTCCTCTGCAATGATTTCTGTGCTTTGGGAAGAAAATGTGTTAAATAGATGGCCCACTGTGGGCTGGGCATTTCACAACTTACTCTAGTCAGAATGGCTAATATATAAAAGATAACAACAGACATTTGAATGGATGTGAAGAAAGGGGAATACTTAATCACAACTAGTCCAAATGCAAGCTAGGTCAAGTGCAAACTGGTACAGTACCCTATGGAAATCAATGTGGATGAACCTCAGTAATCTTAAAATAGATCGACCCCAAATAATCCAGTTGCACCACTTTTGGGTATCTACTCAAAGCATTGTATGCCCTTCTACAGAGGTACTTGCTCATCCATGTTTATTGCTGCTTTACTCACAATAATCGCCAAACACAAACATCCTAATGTCCATCAACTAGTGAATAGATAATGAAAAGATGGTAGGTTTACACAGTGGGATATTATCCCACTACTAATAAAAATGTCAATTTGTAATTTTTATTTAATGGCAGGAACTGGGAACAATTGTTCAGAGTGAGGTAAACCATATAAAGAAGTGTATTTCATTTGTGGATGTTAGCTTTGAACTTTTTTTGTCTCTCAGAATGCCCACAGAGGTCAGGAAACAAGTATATTGCATTTTCAACACCTTTTAAAGTGTTTACTAACGTTTTGTATTTTCCTTTGAGTATTCTCTGTCACACTCCTCAGCACATAGTTTTTGAGCTGTTTGTTTACTTTGCATTCCTCATGTAGTTTAGTTAATGACTCTTTTGTAGGAGTATAGTTGGTAAAGATTTTTCTTATACAGGCTGTATCTTCACTGGATTACCTGCTTTCTTAGCTGTACTGGTTCTGAATTTTATGAGGTCCAATTTGTCAGTTAGTGTTCTTATTTCCTGAGCAATTGAATCTTATTCAAATTCTTTATTTATGCCTGTATTGTAAGTTATTTAACCTACTTTTTCCTCTAGTAGTTTCAGAAGTTCCTGAGTTATAGTAAGCTCTTTATTTCATTCAGACTGCTTCATAGAGAAACGGGAGAGATACCATAATAGCAACAGAACAGCATACCTGAGAGCTCTAGAAAAAAAGGAGAAACCAGGCAGTGGTGGCGCATGCCTTTAATCCCAGCACTTGGGAGGGAGAGAAAGGCAGATTTCTGAGTTTGAGGCCAGCCTGGTCTACAGAGTGAGCTCCAGGGGACAGCCAGGGCTATACAGAGAAACCCTGTCTCAAAAAATCAAAAAAACAAAAACAAAAAAAACGAAAAAAGGAGAAAACATACATAAGAGGAGTAGACAAGAGAAAATAATCAAATTCAGGGATGAAATCAATGAATTAGAAACAAATACAGGGAATCAACAAAATCAAAAGCTGGTTCTTTGAGAAAATCAAAAAGATAGATAATTCCTTAGCTAAACTAACTAAAAGGCACAAAATAGTTTACAAATTAACAAAATCAGAAATGAAAATGAAGATATAACAAATGAAGCTGAGGAAATTAAAAAATATATATTAGGTCTTATTTCAGAAGCCTGTATTCCACAAAATTGAAAATTTTAAATAAAATGGATGATTTTTTAGACAGATACCACTTATGAAAGTTGAATCAAGATCAGGTAAACTATCTCAATTGTCTTATAACTCCCAAAGAAACTCAATACACCAAGCTGACAGACAACATCAAATTAAATGGACAGTAACTTAAAACAATTCTACCAAGTTCAGGGACAAGACAAGGCTGTCCATTCCCTCCCTATCTATTCAATATAGTCCCCAAAGTTCTACCCAGACCAATAATACAAGTAAAGGAAGAACAAAGGATACAAATTAGAAAGAAGTCAAAGTATTCCTATTCATGGATGATTTGATAGTATACATATGTCATCCTCAAAATTCAGAGAACTCCTACAGCTGATAAACACTATTAGCAATGTGGCTGGATAACAAAATTAACTAAAAGGAAAAATCATAAGCCCTCCTTTATAGAAAAAGTAAATGGGCAAAACAGAAGTTAGGTTAAAAAAAACCTGTCATAAAAGCCTCAAACAATATAAAATACATTGGAGCAATTCTAAGCCAGCAAGTAAAAGCCCTGTGTGACAAGAACTTTTATGTCTCTGATAAAAAGAAATTGAGACAGATATCAAAAGATGGAAAGATCTATTTTCTTGGATATGTAGGATTAACAGTAAAAGAGGTTATCATATAAAAAACAATCTATAAATTCCATATAATTCCCATCAAAATTCCAAGACAAGTTTTTACAGACCTTGAAAGAGCTGAGAAATTCTCAGATCAATATTGGAAAACAAATAACCCAAGATATCTAAACCTATCATGAACAATAAAGAAACTTCTGGAGGTATCACGATCCCTGATCTCAAACTGTACTACAGAGGAACATTAATAAAAGCTGCATGGTATTGATATGGAAACACACACACACACACACACACACACACACACACAAATATATTGATTGAATGGAATTTAAGGGCCAGAAACACATTCACACACCCAAGGTCACTTAATTTATGAAAAAGAAGACCAAGACATACAATAGAAACAAGAAATCTTTAACAAATAGTAGTGGTCTACATGTAGTACAATGCAATTAGATCCATTTTTATCACCATTCACAAAGCTCTACTCCAAATGGATTAAAGAACTAAACATAAAACTGGACATATTGAATTTAATAGAAGAGGAATATGGGAAGTAGCCTTGAATACATGAGTATAGAAGACAATTTCATGTATAGAATACTGAAGACTCAGGCACTAAGATCAACTATTAGTAAATGGGACTTCATGAAACTGAAAGGCATCTGTAAAACAATGGACATTGCCAATAAGTCAAAACAGCAACCTACAGATTGGGAAAAAATTTTTACTAATCTTACATCTGAGAGAGGACTAATATTCAAAATATATAAAGAACTCAAGAAATTAGACAACAATAAAACAAATAAAACAGTTAAAAGAAGGGGTAGAGAGTTAAACGAATTCTCAACAGAGGAATCTCAAATGGACAAGAAGCACTTAAATAAATGTTCATCAGAGGAATGCAAATCCAAACAACCCTGAGACTCCACCTTACACCCATCAGAATGGTTATGCTCAAAAACTGAAGTTTCAACACATGCTGGTGAGGATGTGAAGCAAGGGGGAACACTCCTCCTTTGCTGGTTGGAAGGGAAAACTTGTACCATCACTCTGGAAATCAATTTGGAGTTTTCTCAGAAAAGTGGAAATAGTTCTACCTGTTGACTCAGCTATACCATTCCTGGGCATATACCAAAAAGATGCTCCACCATACCAGAAGGACCCATATTCCACTATGTTCATAGTAGCTTTGTTCATAAAAGGCAGAAACTGGCAATAATTCAGATGTTCCTCAACTGAAGGATATATGCAGAAAATATGGTTCATTTATACAATGAAATACTATTCAGCTATTAAAAACGAGAAGATTATGAATTTTGCAGTCAAATGGATGGAACCAGAAAATAGCATCCTGAGTGAGGTAATATAGACCCAAAAGAACATGCAGCATATTTACCCACTTATAAGTAGATATTAGCCATAAAATACAGGATACTTACTATTATACTCCACAGATCCAAAGAAGCTCAGAAAGAATGTCCACGCAAGGGAGGATGCTTGAACTCACATAGAAGGGGTAATAAAATAGTCATAGGAGGCAGATAGAGGAAGGGAGCTGTGTGATAGAGTATATGGAGAGGGGAATGGGAGTTGGTTTAGGATAAGGTATGGGGGGACACAGTAGAGAAGTAGAGAAAGCTAGGGAAATGAATGAAAATTGATAGCTGTCAGAGGTTTGGGTGTGGAGGGGGCATCTCTAGGAGGTGACAGGACCTAGGATAGGGGACATTCCCAGGAGTATATGAGGGTGACTTTAGCTTAGACTCCTAGCAGTGGAGATATGGAACATGAAGTGGCAGCTTCCTGTGGTCATGCAGGACCCTCAATGGAGGGAAAAGGACAACAAATGACCGAAAACTTTTCTTTTTTAGAATCCAAATTTGTCCTTTGAACAAGCAGCTAACAGGGACAAAGAATGGAAGAAATTCAGGAACAAAGATGAAGTACAGACTGAGGGAATTTTCAACCAATAATCTGCAAACTGAGACCCATCTCTTGGAAAAACACCAACCCTGGACACTCTTAATGATGCTCTGTTATGTTTTGTGATAGGAGCCTAGCATAACTGTGCTCTGAGAAGTCCACTGAAAATCTAACTGAAACAGATTTAGAGACCCACACCCAAACATTGAATGGAGTTAACGGCCTCTTATTGAAGAGTTGGGGAAAAGACTGAAGGCCCTGAAGGGGATAGAAACTCCACAGGAATATGAACAGACTTGGCTAACCTGAATCCTGTGGGCTCTGAGAGACTCATCTACCAGCCAAAGCACATAGATTAGCTGGACAGAGTCCCCCAGCTTGTATAGATCAGATGTGCAGTTCAATCTTCTTGTGGGTCCCCCAATAACTGGAACGGGAGCTGTCCCTAAAGCTGGTGTCTGGGCTGTCTTGCCTGACTCTCTCAGTGGGAGATGTGCCTATCCCTGCTCAGGCTTGATGTGCCAAGTTGGGGGATAACCAGGTGAGGCTCCTGCTCCTCAGAAGAGAAGTGTAGGGGAGATTGGGGGGCTATGTGAGGAGTTCATCAGGAAGAGGGGATCAGCAGGTAAAGTAAATTAATTAATTGAGAATAATATTATTGAGGATGATATCTCCTAACTAGTGGCTAGTTCCACCTTCCTAAACACAGACAAAAGATAATGAAATAACAACAAAAAAGAAATTGATGTTATACAATCTCATGTTTTATTTACTGTTAGTATTGGCTCTAATGAAGCCGTATTAGCATTGCAAAGGAGGATATTTTTCCTTTCTGCTATTGCTCTGATTTTGCATAACTTTTTACTAGCTAAATAATCTGTGGACATGCCCAAGTTTCTGAAATTCCCATCTGAATGCAGAAAAGTGCAATAATTCTGAATTCCTATTAGATTTAAATTAACCTGTGATGTTAAATACAACTGAGAGTAAATCTTGAGTGAGGATGAATGTTCCATATAAATGCCAGGCTTTAGACTCGTTGTTCTTTTATTTCATTAAATTTATTTCTGAAATACAAGTTTTCTTTATGACTTTCTAATAATCAAGTCTTAAAATTCACTCTATCATTAAGTCTGTTTGTAAAATGTTATCACGTGCTATTAGGAAGCTCTTATGTGTATGTTAAGTCCTCCCCCAAACCCATCACCAAGAAACATTCTTGGTGCAATTAAACAAGTAGTTTATCTGTAGTTGGAGATAGCATAATTTATCTTCTCCTAAAGAAGACCATGCTGTGAGGAGTAGCACAGCTGCCAAGAGGGAAGGCTACAAAGCAGCCCAACTGTGTGGTTCTCACATAGTTTGAGGAAGCTATATTGCAAGGCCTTTGTGAATGACAGAAAACTAAACATTGGCTGGAGAGTGGTGGTAAAAGCCTTTAATCCTAGCACCTGGGAGGCAGAGGCAGGAGGATTTCCAACTTCAAGGCCAGCCTGGTCTACAGAGTGAGTTCCAGGACAGCCAGAGCTATGCAGAGAAATCATGTCTCCAACCCCCCCCCCCAAAATAAAACACAACAAAAAACAAGACATTGAATGAAGTCACCAGGAATCAGGGTTATAAAGATAATCCTTGTGAATACTTTCCTAGCAGGAGATTGCATTGTTATTGAGATGCAGATTTGAGGCTTTATGTCACAGGCAGATGGAGTAAAGTGTGTCCCTATCTAAAAAGAACTAATCAGTGAAACAGAGGGATTAAAAAGGTGGGTACTTTCCATGAAAATTCTTAGTGATCAGAGTGCTATAGGCTGCTTTGATATTAACTTGCCCTATTTTGTCAGAGTAGTGAGGAATGGCCAAGTGCATCATATAGGTGTTCCTAAGACAACAGAGATGTTCTTTTTCTCAAATACAGGATACAAACCAGGAACATGGCAACTGCAATGAGAAGATGGCATGTTTAATCTAACTTAGAATTGTCAGAAAAATAAGGATGGTGGAGCTCCAACTGATGTGTGAGATATTAGAGACAAAAGTGAGATTGAAGAACTGTCACATTGAATCTCCATCAGAATGTATCTGGGTCTAGCCTGTTCACAGTTAAGTGGCTAGTTTGCAAGAGATAGCTTGACAATTGTGTTTTTCTGATGAAAAGCTAGAAGGCAGAGAAACCAAACAGATTCTGAGTCAGTCACCTGCTGATATTTCTTATCCCCTTTAAGACTTTGAGCCTGTTCCACTGGAGTGCCTTTATGATGTCTTTCTTTCTTGTCTTCTCAGAAGTTGGAGAATAAATTAAAAAGGGGTTGTTTGTGTGTGTGTGTTGCAGGGGGCAGATGGGCCTTGTGTTCCTCTGTTTCAGTGTCATATCTGGAGGATCATGTGAAATGGCTACACAGGGATGCAAAATACATGTGAAATTGTGACAAGAGGACCACATATGCACAGCAACAATTTCACTTTCAGCAGAAGTTAGAGGAAAGTGAAAAGTACACAAACTGAAGGGAAAAAGAAGATATGTGACTTGAGTGCCTGTAACTAGACAGAATATTTTCAGGTGAAGTTTTCTATATAAACACATTTTGGTGGCCTCTGTGTGATAGATCAAAAATATTATAAACTGAATTATATATTTATATCAACTCTATAGTAAAGTTATAAGTAAATTGGGGATACAGAGATGGTCCAGCAGTTTGTTCCATTTCCTGCTCTTCCAGAAGACCCAAGAGTATTATCTAACACCCACATCAGATAACATTGGATAACAATCAATAGTGATTTCAGCCCCAGGTGATACAAAGTTTCTGTATTCTATGGGAATCTTCTGGCCTCTTCAGGTACCTACACAGGTATGCACACACACATAAAATATAATGAAAATTGGCCATAAGAATGAACTCATTCTTTTGTGCTTTTGTTGAACTTGTTTAAATTTTGGCATTTTTCTTGAAACATTCCTGTCATGGTCTGATAAGAGTCAAAGTTGTCTTTTTATAAACTTATGAACCATGAATAAAATACTTAATTTTATATATAATTTCACATTTAATTTATTTATAAATATAATTCCTAAAGTAACTTATTTATAAATCAAATGTTAAAAGTTAATTTTACTGTCTGAATTTACAAGTCCTTGATTCTTCACTATCTTGCTGATTTATAAACAATGGGCCAAAAGTCTAAGTTAATAGATGTAAAATCTTCTGTAAAATTTATGCACTCCAACTGAAAGTCCTGTTGTAAATCATTGTCTAGGTTACAAATGGTCCCATTAGTTATTGTTTGGGCTGTCAGATTTGAAAACACCTTCTTTCTTTACTCTTAAGTTATGACTTAATTTTTAAAGGCATGGCATGTTCTGATAATTTGTTAGTACCAAGTGTTGATTTATTAGATCACTGTAATAAATTTTAACTTAAATTTTAAAGGCTTTGAATTATGTACATGAAATTTTGAAACCTCTATGGCTGAAGAACAATTCTCAGAAGGAAGAAGTAAATGTTGCTTCCAATAGTTTACAAAACAAAGCTTGTGGTGCTAATAGTCACAACACATTTAAATTTTCATAATGTAATTCCTGACTAGTTTCTGCCTTAAGCTTTACCTTTTAATACATATGTAATTCATACTTTGATCTAAGCAGACTTCTAAGGTACAGGAATCCCTGTGTTTCACCTGGACAGATTGACATCATTACTGTATACTAAGATCTCCGTCAGACGGTTCTGCTTTGATTCTGTTTTCCATTTGTTCTGTTCATCAACTGGAGATATACTGGTATGTATTTGGACTTGGATACCTACTTTGAGAACCCCCAGAACCTGTTGTACAGGCTGTTAATTGCATAACTGTTGACATTCTTTACTTGTTTTTAGGCTAAAGAACATGGGATTTATGTTCTTCAGGTTTCTGCTCTTTCTCACTGATGACTTGCCAGAAAGAATTTCTCATATAATGGATTAGAGTAAGGTCTCCTTCGATCTCTATCTCTGTCTCTCTGTGTCTCTATGTCTCTATATATGTTTGTTAACATTATTACTGAAATCATTATGTATAAAAATAGGAAATAGAATGATTTTTTCTCTATAGTTTATTTAAAAAATGATGTATCAATGTAGTTCACTCTGAGTTAGGTCATGTAGTTCATGTTTGTGTTTTGCCCTCCCATGTGGAATGTTTTGTTTCATGGTGGCATTTATTGCAATCAATGGGTTCATCTTACCAAATTTCTAAGAGCTGAGTTACCTAAGTGATTAAATAAAGAAAAAGGTTTTCTTTCTTCTTTTGTCTCTGACTGTCTAACTATATAAGTACAAAATGGCATAGGGACATTTTTATTTTGTACTATCCACTTTGTCCTGAGATTTATAAGACGGTAAGATATTGGTGGAAGAAAATACTTATGTGTGTTTAATTTACAATATAGCATGTGAGATCAGTTACAATGCACACTTTCGTAAATCATTATTTTTTATTTTATATCTGAAATTATAATGTAATTTCAATATGTCTCTCTTTCCTTTCCTTCCTTAAAATCAAGTCCCCACATACCCATCCTTAATCTTTTTCTAATTCTTAGCCTCTTTTTATTGTTATTGCACATGTGTGTATTTGTGTGTATGATCATGTATGTGTGTGTTTGCACATATATATTACTAAATATAAACTGCTGAGTTTGTATAATGTCACTGGTTTTTGTGTTTTTCTACCTCCTTACCTTTTAGTATTAGACAAACAATTGCTGTGCTCTTTCCTGGAGAAGACTCTATCTCCCACTGTCAACATTTTTAAACAGCAAGCCAGGCGTAGTAGCACATAAATATAAACTCTACTTTTGAGAGGAAGAGACTTAAAATTAGGAATTCCATACCTTCCCATGCTACAGAATCAATTCAAGCATAGGCAAATCATTTAGAACCTCTCTCAAAATAAAAACTAAAAAAAGTCACAAATGTTAATTGGTGTTAATATATTTGCCTAACATGCACAAGGCTATGGTTTAAATCATGTACAACTAATAAATAAACAAACAAATAAATAAATTAAATAATTCCTATGATTTTCTGGTCTCCTTGAAGTTTGTTTTCTGAATCAAGAATTAGGAATAGATTTGGGAATTAAGAATTAATGCTTTAGAATTTTAATGCATGTTTTGTACTCTCTGAAACAATTCAATGTAGCTTTTTACTCCCTCCCCTTTTGCTGTAAATGCGTCTAAAGTTTCTAATTTCCCTTCTTGGTTGTTTTCTGAGACTCTATCACACCTATTTTCAAGCTTTAGTGCTTTCTCCTTAAAATTTTAGTTAGCAAGTATTCATAGAATACCTAAATTATTTGCAAGCCACTCCCATAACTATTGCAAAACTGAGTAAGCAATTGAAATATGATATAGCTTCACCAAATTAATATCCAGAAAAAAAGTCAAGACTTCTCAAAATATTACTAATACCTTGTATATGTAAAGCAAATCTGAATTGATGCTATGGATTATACTTCTCTTTGGTCTTTAATTTTTCCTTTCTGTAACTTACTGTCTAGTCCATTCAAATTCCTATAATCCTGTAATCGTAATCCTTCTTTCTTGGCCACCAAAGAGCTTGTAGTACAAGCATTCACTGGCATGCACCGTTTAAAATGTGAACTAAAAACGATTATAAATCTATAAATAAAATCATACATATTATTTGTGACATTATTTTTCTACTCACTAAATATGAACTGTCACAAAACTTTTGTAGAATCATGTAACATTAGGCAAATGTTTGATAAAATCAATAGTTTCAAGGAGATTATGCTTGTTATATATTGTCTCATATGTTTTTAAATATTTGTTACTTTTTCAGACATAAAATATAAGCTGCATTATTATATAAATAGTAAATTAGAGCATGGCAAATAAGAACACCACTCACATTGATTTGCAATTTTACAATGAGTTTGGCAGAATCATTATATTTCAGGTTTTTGTTTGACTATACATTTATATTGTAAAATTATCATGTGGGGCCATAGGGAAGCTCAGAAGTATAGCCATAACCAAATTGCTAGTCACTCCATCATTGCCTGAGACTGATGCCTTTTCCAAGTTGGAAAGTGGTTTGATTCTTAGCACCCACAACACAGCTTCCAAGAGAATATAGATAAACAGAACACTTAAACACATACGATAAATAAATTTAGGTCATTAAAGAGATCATCAGCTCACAAAAGTGCTGCCTTATTGAACAGGCCTTGGTGTTGAATATTAGGAGTAAGCAATATCCATGGACTTTGCAACATTTTCTTTTTTTTTCTTTTTTTTCTTTTAGATATTTTCTTTATTTACATGCGAATTTCTCCATTCCCAGTTTCC
>NC_045030.1:82670492-82673417 GCF_008632895.1 Mastomys coucha | reverse complement strand
AGGGTCCCCAGTGAAGGAATTAGAGAAAAGACCAATGGAGGTGAGGGGTTTGCAGCCCCTTAGGACGAGCAACATTTTCTTGTAGCTGTCTTTCCTCCTCCAGCACAGCTGAAGATTTCCTGTTCTTCCTGATATTGCCTGACAGGATTGTTTCTCAGTGACTTAAGGATGTAGTAATATTGGATTATTACCGATTACTACCATAGGTTTAATCTACTTGTAGTGTATAAGAACATAACTTAGATTCACACTGTCACTAGTGCAAATTTAAGAATCGGTGTTTCTCTAATGACAGCTCAATTGAGGTAAATAAATAAGACATATTTTTAATAAAAATTAAATAGAATAGATTTATAACTAAGGCTTTACTTTTAGACCTTTATTTTAATTAAGACGACAATTACATAAGGACATTTAAAGTACTTATTTCCTCAATATCCAATATTATCACATTGTCATTTTTATATATTAAATTCATTTAATAGAAATGAGAGCTATGAATAAAATCATGAAAATATAACCATGAAAACATAATTTCCTCACTGATTAAAAAAAAGAAATCAGCAGTAAGATAACCACTTAAAAAGGAAACAATTTCAATTAATAAGGTTGCCAAGCAGATATGTGAATGTCATTATTTTCTGCAAGTCTAAAAGATAGTAGGCATTTTTAATTATTCATTTCACTGTGACACAGAAAAAAATTGATTCAAGATATATTATTTTATGAGAATTTAATTCAATGTGTACAAAGTCTTTTCTTTCTACCTTTCTCATGAAGTTTGTTTAACTATTGATTTATGAGAAAAATAGTTGTACCGTCCCATCCCTTCTATGAGAATTTGCTCTTGCCATTACCTGCTCATACACCCAATCCCTGGCTTTTTGACATTAGACTCATTCAATTCAGGGCAATATTTCTACTTCTATTGTTGAGCAAGACAGACTTATAAATCAATTGATATCTCACTTTGGATAAGATGCTGGTAGCACTGATTTGTGCTTATATTTCTATGTGCTGTGATACATGTTTTGCTAAGTGGTTTAAATTAATTCATAAAGAGCATATTTGTAAAATACATGGGTGACACATAATTGGCAAAATGGTTAGGTTGAATTTCTCACATATAATCTATCTATCTATCTATCTATCTATCTATCTATCTATCTATTTATCTAAGAATTTCTCATAATATGTCTATTATAAGTCTTAAACTTCAGTGTGACCTTATCAGGACTTGGGGCTTTGGAGAGGTGAGTAGACCATGAAGGTTCAGCCTTTGTGATGATAACTAGTATGCTTATAAAAAGAGCCAAAGAAAAATCTCTCCATTTTTTCCGTAGTTGGTCATACAAGAAGGTGAAAGACTACAGCTAAGATGAGACATCTTACTTTGTAGAACTCAACCATGTTTAGTACCTGGTCTCAGAATTTCAATTTATAGAACTGTGAGAAATAAATTTCTATTGCTTAAGCTTTGCAGTAAGTGGAATTTTTGTTTTATTTTATTATTTTGTTTTATTTTATTTTGTAGTTACTTAAAATGACCAAGACATTCACTTAAGGTAAAAAATAACAACTGTGTATTTAAATATATTAGGGAAAGCTAGATAAACAATGTTGTTTTAAAAGCAATCTTACAAAATAAATTAGAAGCAGTAGTTGACCTCCAACTCAATAAAAGTCACTATTTCCATGTCCACAGTTTTTAACTCAGTTTTAGAAAATGCAATGAAGCTATATAAGACAGTTGCCTTTGGGGGATGAAATAGATTCTAGTGAAACTCCAGTAAGGATTTTTTGCATTTCTTTTGAAGTATTGCTGCATGGATTACATCCACTTTATTTATATCAGAAGAAGCCAGGAGCTCAGAATATGAAAACAGAATAAATTGCTATTGGAACTTATAATTATAATTCATTTTTCATCCTATTTATAGAAATGCATCATTTATTCATCTAAAACATTAGGCTATACTAACCAGCATGCTTGTTTTGTGCAGTGATAAGTTTTGTAGATAGACTAAAAATTAAACTCAATGTTAATTTTAGACCATGTCTTTCCATGGGGGCATATAAATAACACATACAAAAATATTATTTTGACACTTTCAGAAGCTTTGGGAAATATAAACTAACACAGGACATATAACTATATTTCAAAATGATATATACATATTTTTCAAAACTTTTAAAAATAATGCTTTTATTTATATTAAAAATGTATAAAAATTTTTGATCATATTCATTCACTTCCTTCATTTCCCCCAATTTATCCTTACACAGTCTTTTTTTTTTTTTGGATATTTTCTTTATTTACATGTAAATTTCTCCTTTCACAGTTTCCCCTCCAAAAACCAAAGAAACAGACAAAAACAACAAAAACAAACCATTGTTGCTTCCCCCCTCCCCATGCCTGCCACCCCACCCTCTCCCACTTATTGGCCCTGGCATTCCCCTACACTGGGGCACAGAACCTTCACAGGGCCAAGCTCTTCTCCTCCTACTGATGATCAAATTGCAATCCTCTACTATACACATGCTGACAGAACAATCAGACCACTCCATGTGCAGTCCTTGGTTGGTGGTTGAGAGCCTGGGAGCTCTGAGGGTACTGGTTAGTTCATAGTTGTTCGTCCTAAGGGGCTGCAAACCCCTCAGCTCCATTGGTCCTTTCTCTAACTCCTTCACCCTGTACTCAGATCAATAGATATCTGTGAACCTCTACATCTGTATTAGTCAGGTACTGTCAGAGCCTCTCTGGAGATAAATATAGGAGATAGCTATATTTAGGCTGGCTTGCCCTTCCTTCAGTCTCTGCTCCACAGTTAATCTCTGTGACTCCTTCCGTGGGTACTTGGTTCCCCCTTTTAAGAAGGAATGCACTGTCCACCATTTGGTCTTCCTTCTTCTTGAGTTCCTTGT
>NC_045030.1:82657342-82670481 GCF_008632895.1 Mastomys coucha | reverse complement strand
TGCATCTGCCCTGTTATATTTGGGAAACACTGCTTGCATGGAGTTTTCCATTAGCTTTTGCTCTTCCAATCTTTCTGTAACCTCTTCTGAATATAATACTGAGTCTTGAGACAAGAGGCATGACACGCCCATTCCATGTGTGCCTGAGCACTACGAACCCATTCTCTGAATATTGACTAACTGTGGCTCTCTGTGTTAATTTCCATCCACTGAAAAAAGTTTCTCTGGTAAGGGTTCTATGGTGCACTGATTTATGAGTATAGCACAATGTCAGGAGGGGTTCTTAATTGCTCTGTAGTTTTTTTCCCTAAGCCTATGACCTACTTAGCTTCTTGACATTGTAATGTCTGGATTCTATATTATGTAATAGTTCTTACCTCCAACTACAAAACTGGATGGATACCCTGATAAAATTGCCACTATTGTAACAATGGTCATATATTTCCATGGAATTCATTATTACAGCTCTCATGGTTCATAAGCTCGGTGATAATGACTTTTTTTTTTTAGTCATGGTGAAGCTTCCATGGGAGTATTCAATAGATTTATTTATGTTTTACTACTCAAACTTGTATCTACAGCAACAAGGAGGATCTTTGTATAAAGTTCTGATGGGTAATCAATAGCATTGCCAATAGCTTGTAATATCTGCTGGGTCTGTGGGGCCACAGTGACCAAAAACTAAAAAAGAAGTAACCCATTCCTACTACTCATTTATTTTTTTGTATTGTGATATCTAGTTGGAGTATATCACCCAAATCCCATTTCAGAATAACTATTCTTAAACTTCTTGTATTTTTGTATATAGTAAAAGAAAATTCTACCATACTATGTTTCCAAAGGACATTTTAAGGGCTTTTTATGTTAGTCATCTTTCCACATATTCTCTCTGCATCCTGCAATCTCATCCTCTACACTATCTAACATTTTTATACCATTTCTCCTTTTCCATAATAAATACACTTGTTTTTTTTCTACAAAAACTTAGATATAAACCCCAAAAGTGTGAATATGAAGTACTTTTTTACCAGTATAACTTTTGATAAGATATATTGAAAATTCTAAAAGTTCTTTTTTATGTAGTTTTATCAATTAAAGTTGGGATCTTGTCATGACAGGAAAGAACTCTGCTACTGAGGTTTATATCCAATCTCTTTTAAAATATTTTAAACAGGGCTGGTGAGATGGCTCAGCGGGTAAGAGCACCAATTGCACTTCCAAAGGTCATGAATTCAAATCCCAGCAACAACATGGTGGCTCACAACCAGCCATAATGAGATCTGACACCCTTTTCTGGTGCATCTGAAGATAGCTACCGTGTACTTGTAATAAATAAATAATAAATAAATCTTTAAAAAATAAAATAAAATTAAATATTTTAAACAGAATACCTTATTTTACACTTCATCCTGGCCTTGAACTTACTGTATGATCTGAGATAGTTTATACATCAAATTTTATATCAATGTCTTCCTTGCTGGTAAATATTTCCAGAGAGGAAAAGACTTATAATTTCAAAGATCATAAATATAATAGGGTGCTAAAAGAGTTGTTGAAGTAAGATGTGCTTACAACTTTTCCATGAAAAGTGATGTTACAAAATACATGGAAATGAATTAAACTAATATAAAAATTGTATGACTCAAACAAATCAGTAGAACACCTTTGTATAAACAATAAATGTGATGAGAAATAAATTAGGGAAACAATGCCCTTTACAAGAGCCACAAATAATAGAAAATATTTTGGTGAAACTCTAATCAATGAAGTAAAACAGCAGCATGACAAGAACTACAAAATACTGGAAAAAAATTGAGGAAGATATCAGAAAATAAAAAAGATTTCCCATGTTTATAACTCACTAGCATTAATATAAAAATGGCCACATTACCAAAAGGCATCTGTAGATTCAATGTAATTCCCATCAAAATTCAAACACAATTTTTTTAATAACTTGAAAGAGAAATTCTCAACTTCATATGGAAAAACAAAACTCTCAGAACAGTTAAATAAAAGAACCTCTGAAGCTATCACTACCCTCAATTTCCAGCTATACTATAGAGCAATACTAATAAAAACTGCCTAATATTGGCATAAAAACAATCAAGTCATTTAATGAAGTTGAATGAATGGAAGACCCAGAAATTAACCCACACACCTATGGACATTTGATATTTGATAAAGGACCAGAACCATATAACAGAGAGAAAAAAAAAAAAAGCATCATCAACAAATGGTGCTGGTCTCCAATTGGCCAGTTCTTAAGGCCATGGTTTTGACTCCTAACCCATGAAATCTTCCTCCTAGTGGTCTCCTCTAATGGCTAGACTGGGAACACCAAGGCCGGCCTATCTTATTCTTCACAACTACAGGTTGTAGGCTTCTTTGTTTACCATCAGAAATAACTTCTGGGAAAGGGCACATAGAGTCCCTTGGCTCTACATGCAGACTTTCTCTTTTCTGAGTAAATCAGGTCTTAGGGGCCACACTTAGCATTATAATACATAGCAAAACACCAAACCTCAACAATCCATTAGATCAATTTCACCATTTTACATGGTACATATCATTAAGAATCTCATAACAGGGGGCTGAAGAGATGGCTCAGTGGTTAAGATCGCCGACTGCTTTACTGATGGTCATGAGTTCAAATCCCAGCAACCACATGGTAGCTCAAAGCCATCCATAATGAGATCTGACACCCTCTTCTGGGATATCTGAAGATAGCTACAGTGTACTTACATATAATAAATAAATTAATTAATTAAAAATGAAACTCATAACAATAAATAATCACTATTTGTTAGATAAAAATAAAAAAAAGATTGAAAATGATCCAAATTAGAAATGGCTAATTTTCAATTAGTAAATCACTATTGATTACATCGATTTAAACTTCCCTTTCCCTCATGATCTCTTCCTCTATAAAGAGTTAAAATCTTCATCTAGTGAGTCAACACTTATTAAACATTTTTAAAGTGCTTATTGGGTCTTTGGCTCCATTTTACACTTTGATATACTCAGTTTCTCCCACTCTCACTTTCTTCTACATTTTGACCATTTTCTTTTTTCCAATTAACACATATTTTCCTATTTAATGAAATGAGGTAGGAAAGACAGGATTTAATTTGAAAATTAAATATAGTCTTTTTTTTTTTTTAAAAACTAAACACTAAATAAAACCTTTCAGTTTTTGATATAAGGCCTTGTATATTAGCCCTAGCTAGCCTTACACTTAATATCTTCCTTCCTTACTCTGTCTTCTAAGTGCTCAGACAGCAGGAATGTATGTAACTCAATGCTTGGTTATATAAAAACTTGATTGATTTAGAAGTTTATTCAGTAAGTGTCATTTCTGGGCTGTATGTCATTTCTAGGCTATAAATATATATTCCTCTAAACCAGAGGATTATCGAACCTGCTAGGTATTCAACCTTATCTTCCTGTTTACTATTTTGTATTTTACAATAACATCTTATTGGAAAAGAAAAATAATCTCCCTTTTAACACTCCTTCCTGGAGAAGCCAATTGGGAAGACCTTGTTGAGGCAGAAAAGATTGAAGTAATTTTGGGTTACTAGCTCAGCGCCATCATATTTTCCTTCTGTAATGAGAACCTCAGCCATATTCCCATAATTATTCACAGGAATATTAATAAGTATGTGTATGATGTTTCTGTAGTAGTATTCCTTTTAAGTAAGTATGGTTTCTATTGATATCCCATACTGCCATGTTCCATACTTTAACTACACAGAGCAAAATTTATTAATGAATATTATTTACTAAGATTTTACTTGTTATTTTTGTCTGTGAATGAGAGTGATTAATGATTGTTCTCCCACTATTTATGTTTGGTTTGCTATTATTAAACTAAATTAAACTAAAAATAAACAAAATTATAACTTTTAAATATTTTCATCAAAGAAAATATATATTAACAAAATTTAACTTGTATGTGGAGGTAGGAAATAAAATTCTCAATATTATCTGCAAAATTTATTTTCAAATGCATTTTCTGTTTCACATATGAAATTATAAGTTCCACATTCCATATGTCAGACAACCCCTACACAATAAATACCAGATTATCATTAGACTATTTCCAAATCATTCTGCTAAAAAGTTCACAGCAGTAAAACTCCATGAATTCATCCCATCCCCTTTTGTTTTTCATTTCTTCCCTTTTATATGTCAAAGTTAGCCACAAAACCTCTTTGCTTCTTAGAGAGCTTTCACTGATACTTTGTACCTTTCACCATTGGCATCTTCATTTTTCTTTTGGGCTTCTTTCTACTTTATAAAGTCATCATACTATTGGTTTTGCTCCCTCATGCAATGCTAATAGGTGCTCCATCTCTTTTTGTAGCACTTTAGAAATGCCAAGTAATTATTTACAACTCTTCACCCCTGCAGGGCCTTTGTAAAGAAATCAACCAGATGGTGTGAAGTACATTTAGACAGTTCAATGCCGGGCTAAGTGATGTAAGGAATGTCTTAAAGCCTTTGTGAACTCAGAATATGCAATACCCATGAAGAAATGAATAAGGAAGTAAGATAAAATCCTAAATTTGAAGCCCCCATACCCTAAAGGTCTATAGAGAAAAACTGTATCATATCATGTAATCATATCATGCATTTATGGGACACAGTGATCCAATGGAACTTTGTAAAATATATATACTTTATATTTTAGAAAACAGAAAAAGATGCACATATTTTAATGCATAAATGTAAAAATGCTTATGTTCTTTGTTAAGGTTGATGATTTAAAACACAATTTCAGTGAAAATACTGTAATGTTTCTTTTGAAAGGTGTGGATAATATATATGTTTTACTTTTTAAGCTCAAAGTTAAAAAGGCCCTGCTTTAAAACTAATGTTTTTTTGTTGCATTAAATAGATATAATATGTAAATGAACATATGTGGCTGTGTTTATTATCAGTTCATGTGCCACATGAATATCTCAAACTTTTCACATTGTTATATATCATTTATTTAATGGTTTCAACTATTTACAAAATGTAAAAGTTACTTTCAGCTTGAAGGCTCTACAATAATATAAAGTGATGTAGACATGGACCACAGGTTATAGTTTGATATCCCTTCCTTAAAAAATTTAAACATTTATGTGGATAAAATAAAATTTTCTATCTATAGTTTCAAAGTTTCTAGGTTTAAATAAATTCTTAATATTAATTACAATTTACTTGTACTATTAGATATTTGTAAGTTTAACAATAATTGATTTAGCTCTTTACTCTTTGAGCAGCTTCTTCTATATTTGTTGCCTACAGTATTTTGCACTCACTATGAAGTTCAATATATTTTATTATGAATCTTTTAAAAATATTGTTCAATAGCAGAGAGCTACTACTTCCATTTTCAATTAAATAACTGATCATTCAAATAATTACCAATAGTTACCTTTAAATTCAAATTATTAAATAAAATGTTAAAAGAAAATTTCAGTTGTAGAATTATAGAATTAGTTTAATGTTAAAACACTTGCTTAGCCTTGTGCAAACCCTGGGATGACTTCCTAATATAAAACACAAATACATGTGCACACATACATACACACACACACACACACACACACACACCATAAACATACATACACATGGAGAAAAAGAGAGATGTATACACTATATTATTTATAGTCTGCATGTTTGAAATATTTAGTGAAGAATTTTATTTAGCCAGAGATCTTTAGTTAAAATACTTATCATAACTATGTCAAAGCTTGCTAAAGTTTTATTGTCATAAAATATTGAGCCAATATGCTTATCTATAATTATGATTGATTATGTAAACAAAATAATCAAACTTTATGAATATTATATGAGCAATATTATTGCTAGTAAAGATATCCTATTAATTTAGACTATCCAAAATACAACACTGGATTAAAAACAAAGTAAGAAAATGTAAAATAAGCTTCTAATTTGTCTTAGTATATTTTCTATGATAAATGGTTTTTATATACTGTTTACCCTTCATGTGTTTCTTTCTGATTATCCACATGGTATTTGAATTATATATGTCTATTCCAGGATAAATTATCACAAACTTAGTAGATTTAACAATCCATATTTATTCATTATCTCAGTTATTAAGGTAAAGAGTTGAAACACACACTATGTGAATTTTCTGCTTGTGTTTTTTAAAAACTGTATTATAAAGCAAACCCAGAATATGGAATTGGCACAAAGACACAAATATAGACAAATGGAATAAAATAAAAGATCCATACAGAAGTATACAGATCAATAGTCATCTAGTATTTGACAAAGAGGTAAAACATCATACACTGAAGAAGAAAAACATCTTCAACAAATGATACTAAGAAAGCAGGATGTCCAAAAGCATAAGAATGAAAATAGATCCATATTAATTATCTTCCACTAAAATTAGCTTTATGTTGATCAAAGGTCTTGATTTGAAATCTGAAACTCTAAAACAGGTAGAGGAAGTATAGGTAGAATCATGTAAGATATTAGCTTATGAAAGGACATGTTGAACAGGACTTCATTTGCAGAATTAAAGCCAAAAATTGACAAGCAGGACCTAATACAATTAAAAGTGTCAGTAAAACTTAGGAAACATTCAATCAAGTAAAGAAGGGAATAACAAGATATAGTTATACACATAGAGAAAAGATAAAAAAGGAGGGGGCTAAGTTGGGGGAAGAGAAGACGTTCAGTACAGAAGAAGAAAGTGGGAAAGAGGGACTCATTACACTAAACATAGTTGCTTGAGAATTGCCTCAAGGAATCAGATTACTTTATATTAACATAAAATTATACACATTACACTTAAATTTACCATAAATAAAGTCATGCTACTTGGGCTGACAGTGATAAACTAAAGAAACTTAGATAAGCAATATTCCAAAAGCAGTCATGAGAAACTTCCTCTTAACCATTAGTTAGACAAGGTAGTTCAAATGACACCTAAAACAATACAGGATGTTTCTATTGACCATGAATACCTATCAATGGTTGAAGATACAGAATACTTAGAGCATAGGAATTAAATTTCTAAAATTATATCTAAATCAAAAGCTCAAATCCTACAGTCTAATTTCTTTTTTTTTTTTAAGAGAATAGAAAGTCTTTATTAGCTGACCAGCAACTATATTGGACATTTAGGATCCCAATGTAGCACTGTACTAATAATTATTCGCAAGCTGCCAAGGAAAGCAATTAAAAGACTTATTCAGCTGGGACACCTATGGACCATAACAGTGACCAAAATGGCAAGAGATCTGTAAAGGTATTTACAGTAGTGGCACTCAGAGACAGAACCGACTTAGAGATGCAGGGGAGATTTTCCAAAATGTAGGCAGAAAAGGAAAGTGGCCCACAGAAGGGCAGCCAAAAGCGTCTTGGGCAGCAATACCAATGGACTTCACAGAAGGTAACTGAGCAGTAAAATTAAAGGTAGATTTGGAAGGTGTTTAGCCAGAAGTACCAGAGGGAATGGCCTGCTATCTATAAGAGGTTTAGCAGTGCCCAACCATTGAGCTAAAATGAATATTTAGTAATAATAATAATAATGATAATAATAATAATAATAATAATAATAATAATAAGTAGTAGTAGTAGTTGTAGTAGTAGTAGTAGTAGTACTGGCGCTCACATGTTTGTTATATCCAACATCTGCCTAATCAGGCTTATAACTGACTCGATAGTAAGAAATCATGACTGGTATTATAAACGTATACAACTACCTAAGAATAACAATGTCCATGGCTCTGAGAAGATAATCTACTACCAATAATTTGCTAAGCCGGGTGGTGGTGGGGCACACCGTTAGTCCTAGCACTTGGGAGACAGAGGCAAGTGGATTTCTGAGTTTGAGGCCAGCCTGGTCTACAGAGTGAGTTCCAGGACAGCCAGGGCTACACAGAGAAACCCTGTCTCAAAAAAACCAAAAAAAAAAAAAAAAATTCCTTAACTGCTTTAAAAATCTCATCATTATATGAAAAGTAAATGTAGCTATGAACTTTCATGAAAGAAGCCTTTCTCTATATCAGTTGTAAACCATTACAGAAAATCACAAGTGGAAAAAATACACAGGTTAGTGAACTTTGAGGAGTTTAGTCTAAATGGATACATATTCATCACAAACTCTACCTCTGTAACTAAGGGGACATATCAGAAGAGGAGGTGAAAAGATTGTCAGAACTAGAATATTATAAACTCTCCCATGAAACACTCTTTCCTGGAAATGAATGCATAATCAAGACAGGAATAATGGCTTTAAAAATAGACCTACTAACATGAAATGGAGACTATCTCATGAGAGTCCCATCCCTAGACAGAGAACCACAAGTAAGTAATGGATGCAGAGAGAGACTGAAAAAAGCTCCTCTTAGAGATGAGCTTCTTGATTGGCTATCTAAAACAAAGAGGTAATCCCTGGAACTTGGTACAAATTGAAATGACCAAACTTGGTTGTCATCAAATGTTTGACTAATATCTAAGGTTAATTAAAATCCAAGTAGCTGGGAAGAATTTTCTTGATTGCATTATTTGAAGTCGGAAGACTCACTTTATATCTTGATCATTTCAGGTGGGAAGGCATACCCCATATCTTCTGCTGGCAGACCACACAAAAGGACTTAAAACCATGAAAGCTTCTGTTTGCGTATGCTGCACAAATATGTCACTGAGGATACAGCCCTCAGGCTCTAAAGAATCTCAGTTAGAATATAAAACCATGAACCAGTGAGTTCTCAAGATAAACCTTTAGACAGTGTTATGGGAAAATGGCACTTGCATTTTAGAATATTTTATAGTCCCTGGTTACCTCTCTAAATAATTGTAACTTTCCCTGCATAAGTTGTGACAAAAATGTCGAAACATATTGGTCTTTCTCCCCTAGAGGCTGTAAAGTATTCCGTTGTTGAGAACTATCATCAAGGATAATTCATGTCTTTATGTTTGCAGTAATAATCAGAGGCAGTGTTAAAATGATTGTGGATGTTACATTGGTCCATAAAATGTTTTCAGGAAAAGGCGAGAAATAAATGAAGGGAGGTAAAAATTTGGAGTATTTTTGAATATGCAGAGATAAAATAAATATAGGATGAATATTTGTGGCTCTGGTAGCTCTATAAATGACATAAACATTAAGTCAAAGCAGAACCTTAGGAGAAGTAAAGGGGACCCTGCAGGTAGTCATGGCAGACAGAGCAGTGAGGTGGGAAGAGATGAGAATGAAAATTCAATTCAGTTTGTTAGTCAACATGAATCAAGACTTCAAGGAGTTTGATGCCAAGTCATTTATTCCAATAAACAAATTTAAACAGAGTATAACTTGGAAAAAAGTTTTCTGGTGTAATATAATCCCCAGTGCACAAGCAAGCATAAGTACATTGAAATTCAATTAATGGTACATGTCAGTTTTTCCATGAAAATCCATTTTTGAGAAATGCTACCAGTATTAGGCACAGAATTTGTCCTGATCTCTGTGATACAGATATTATGGAGATAATTTGGGCTATTAGCCAACTCTGGTCCTGGCTGTGAGAGCTCAGAGGAGCTTCTGAGTATACAGATAATGTATTGGTTTAAATTATTAGTTACAACTATTAGTTATAGTAATAATTTATAGTTATCTCTAGTCCAGGTTGTGAAAACTTGGAAAGCACCTGACTTTAAGGTCATTTAGGTTACTAGCCTACCTCCAAGCCTAGTGGTAGGAATTTGATATGGCCCAACAAATAATACAGATCACCATACTATTAATCACTTCCAATTCCCATCTTTCTGGATGGAAGAACAACATGTTTTATATCTTTACCAGTGGAAAGACAATGTGCACACTTAACATTCTTGTCTGTAGATATGAGGGCTCAAGAACCTTCATGTTATACTTCTAACAGAGAAGTACAGATATTGGCATACATAGTATGGAAGAAGGAAAAATATGCTGACTTATTTTTATTTTTTAGAAAACTTAACATACTAGTGGATGTACATGAAGCATAAATCTAAAGCCTAAGGGTGATGTTTTATGGGAAGGGAGGCCCTTACTTCTGTGAAGGCTCGATGTTCCAGTGTAGGGGAATGCCAAGGTGGGAGTGGGTGTTGGGTGGGGACCACCTTCATAGAAGCAGGGTTAGGGGAGATGGGATAGTAGTTTTTGTTGAGGGGAAACCAGGAAAGGGGATAACATTTGAAATGTAAATAAATAAAATATCCAAATTTTTTAAAAAAGAAAAAAAAACCATTGAACTTTAGGTAGCAGTGACAAAGAAGAACGTGTTTGCCAAGGTAAATCAGGTACAGCATGAACGAAATACCTACAATAATCTAGGAGGATATTTGGAATATAAAGGAACAGGAGTTAACAGTACATCTCACAAAAGAAGAGAATTAAGATGAAAGACAATAGAAAAATATGATGATGAATCAAGTTGCGGTAGAGTCTCTAAAGAAATTTATTCCTCTTAGTTGTAATACAATACCAAGATTTAATGATCTACTGACTGATATCTTGCTATGTTGTACTAGGATAATGATATTATATGGTGTCTTAGTCAGGGTTTCTATTCCTGCACAAACATCATGACCAAGATACAAATTGGGGATGAAAGGGTTTATTCATCTTCTACTTCCACAGAGTTTTAAATCACCAAAGGAAGTTATGACTGGAACTCAAGCAGGTCAGGAAGCAGCAGTTGATGCAGAGGCAATGGAGGGATGTCTCTTACTGGGTTGTTTCCCCTGACTTGCTCAACCTGCTCTCTTATAGAACCCAAGACTACCAGCCCAGAGATGGTACCACCCACAAGGGGCCCTCCCCCCTTGATCACTAATTGAGAAAGTGCCCCATGGTTGGATATCATGTAGGCACTTCCCCAACTGAAGCTCCTTTCTCTATGATAACTCCAGCCTTTGTCAAGTTGATACACAAAACCAGCCACTTCATATGGTAAGAAAAAAAGCTTGCATGTTGGGTTCTCTTCCTCCTTCTTCCTCTCCCTCCTCCTCTTCCTCCTCCTCCTCCTCCTCTTTCTCTTCCTCTTCCTCTTCCCCTTCTTCCTCTTCCTCTTCCTCTTCCTCTTCCTCTTCCTCTTCCTCTTCCTCTTCCTCTTCCTCTTCCTCTTCCTCTTCTTCTTCTTCTTCTTCTTCTTCTTCTTCTTCTTCTTCTTCTTCTTCTTCTTCTTCCCCTTCTTCTTCTTGTAAAATCACTAGTTCTATTGATAAACCTTACCGTCATGAAATTATGCTATCATAATTAAGTCCCCTCTAAAGATCTCATTTCCATCTCTCATGACCACATGATCTTAGTATTGTGTTTCCATCACATGAACATTACAGGAAGCAGTCAAATTATCATATTTATGAAGCAATAATGCGACTTGTTCAATAACCATTGTGTATGTATGTGTGCATGATCACATGTGTGTGGGTACACACATGTCATATTCCCTATGGCTGTCAGAGGGCAATCTAAGAAGTTGGTCTACAACTTTCACCTTGTTTAAGGCCCCATTTATTATTATTTTGCCATAGTATAAGCCAGGCTAGGTGTCCATGAGCCCCTGGGTGCATTTCTTGTCTTTGTATTCCATCTTCTCAGGAAGTGGTGAAATTGCAGTCATATGTCACTACATTCAGCTTTATGTGGGTCCTGGAAATCTCAATTCAGTTTCTTACCCTTAAGTTGCAAGTACATCACCTATTGAACCATCTCTTTAGCACCATTGCACAAATTTATTTTAAGTACAGACATGTGCTGCATTTCTTCTTTATATGTGGACCCTAAAACAACCAAATAAAACCACAGAGCACAGAGAGGGAGGCTAGGACTGGATGGTACACAGCAGGGGACAAGATGGTGATCAAAATCTCAATTAAATAAGTGATGCAAATGGATGGAACTTGAAAATATCATTCTGAGTCAGGCCCAGGAAAACACACATGGTGAGTACTCACTTGTAAGTGGATCTAAGCCATAAAGTACAGGATAGCCATGCTACAATCCAGAAATCCAAAGAAGCTAAACAAGAGGGAAGGCCCAAAGCAAGATGCTTGAATCTCACTCAGAAGGGGAAATAAAATTGACTTCTGATGAGGAAGGAGGAAGGGATGTGGGGTTTGGCAGGAAAGGGCTTACAGAGAGAACAAAAACCAACAACATGTCATATTTTGAATGAGATGGAAACATGGAATGTGGAAGGCTCCAGAGAAACTATGGGAGTGATCCTAGCTGAAAATCCTAGCAGCTGAGGATATACAAATTGGGGTGGCCACCTCTTGTAGCCAGGTAGGACTTCCAATGGATGAAGTAGACAACAGCCCATCCACAAAAGCTTTACTCAAAATTTTTTCAGCATTCAGTGTGTTCGGGGATAAGGGTGGAGCAGAGATTGAGGGAATACTTGAGACATATCCAGTGTGAGAGGGCCAACCCCTGACAGTATTAATGGTACTCTGTTATACTTGAAGTCAGGAATCTAGCATAACAATCTCCAGAAAGGATTCACCCAGCAGTTTATGAAAAGAGATGCAGAGACATACAAGTAAACATTAGGCTGAGGTCCAGTATATTTGTGGAAGAGTTGAAGGCAGGGGACTGAGGAAGGTAGAGGGGATCAAGGATACCACAAGAAGACCAACAAAGGCAACTAATCTAGGATCATAGGGGCTTATTAGAGACTAAATCTCTAACAAAAAAAATCGATGGACTTGACAAAGGCCCCTTACACATTTCTAGATGTTCATTTTGGGCTCTATGTGGGTCTCTTAGCAATTGAAGTGTAAGAACTAACCCTGAATCTGTTGTCTGTCTTTGGATTCCTTCCCTTAGCTGGACTGGATATTCTGGCCTCAGTGGGGCAGGATGCACTTAGTTCTGCTGTGGCTTGATGTGCCAGAGCAGGTTGGTACCCATGGGGGTCTTTCCCTTATCTGAGGATAAGTGAAGGTGGTAGTGGGAGGAGAGATTTGTGAGGGTGAGACTGGAAGAAGAGGAGATAGGGCTGTGATCCAAATGTAAAGTAATAAATAAATGAAATAAATATTTAAAAACTAAGAGATATATATATATTTTTTAAATCTGAGTGTATTTCTTTTAAAAATGACATGAGGCTTTTACAGTCATTGCAAAAGAGAAATAAAAA
>NC_045030.1:82649506-82653246 GCF_008632895.1 Mastomys coucha | reverse complement strand
AATGTGAATAAAGAAAAGATCTAATAAAACAATAAAAAGAAAAAAATAAAACTTCCTTAACCTAAAGAAAGAAATGGTAAAAAATGCACAAGAAGCCTACAAAATACCAAATAGATTTGACCAGAAAGTAAATTCCTCCAATCACATAAAATTCAAAACACTAAATGCACAGAACAAAGAAAGAATATTAAAAGCAATAAGGGAAAAAGGCTAAGTAACAAATAAAGGCAGGCCTATCAGAATTACATGAGACTTCTCAACAGAGACAATAAAAGCTAGAAATTCTAGGACAGATGCCATGCAGACCCTAAGTGAACACAAATGCTAGCCCAGGCTACTATACCCAGCAAAACTCTCAATTACCATAGATGGAGAAACCAAGGTATTCCACGACAAAACCAAGTTGTAATCAATATCTTTCAAGTAATCCAGCCCTACAGAGGATAAAAAGAAGATAGAAAGAAAACTCCGACACAAACAAAGAGGGGATCTCCACAAACAAAAACTAAAAAATTAAACATCTCAAAACAAACCCAGAAGAAGAAAACCATGCAAATATAATATCACCACTAACAACAAAAAGAACAGAAACCAACAATCATTGGTCTTTAATATAAATGGACTCAATTTCCCAATAAAGAGACATAAGCTAAGAGATGGTGTACTTAATAGGACCCAGAATTTTGTTGCATACCAGAAACTCACATCAGTGACAAAGACAGACACTACCTCAGACTAAAAGGCTAGAAAAAATATTGCAAGCAAATGGTATCAAGGAACAAGTTGGAATAGCCTTTCAAATATCTAATAAAATATTAGATATTTTGATAACTACAAGTTATCAAAAAATGGGGAAGAATACTACATACTCATCAAAAAGTAAAATCTACTCAGATGGACTCTCAATTGTGAATATCTATACCCCAAATGCAAGGGCACCCACATTCATAACCGAAACTTCACTAAAGCTCAAAGCACACATTCAACTTCACATAATAATAGTGGGAGACTTCAACACCCTACTCTCAATAATGAACAGATAATGGTAACAGAGACACAGTGAAACTAACACAAGTTATGAAACAAATGGATTTAACAGGTATCTACAGAACATTTCATCCTAATACAAAATAATATACCTTCTTCTTAGCACTTCATGGTGTCTTTTTCAAAATTGACCATATAATTGAACACAAACCAAACATCAACAGATATGGGAAGTTTGAAATAATCCCCCGCATTCTGTAACATCACCAAGGACTAAGTCTTCAATAACAAGAAAAAACAGCAGACATCCCATACATTGTTGGAAACTGGGTAACTCTTTACCTAATGATAACTTGGGAAGGGAAAAATTAAAGAATTTCTAGAATTTAATGAAATTAAGGCATTGTATACCCAAACCTATGGGACCCAATAAAAGCAGTACTAAGATGAAAATTCATAGCACTGAGTAACTTCATAAAGAAAGTGGCAAGTTCCTAACAATTTAATACCACATTTCAAAGCTCTAAAGCATAAAGAAGCCAACACACCCAAGAAGAGTAGACTTCCAGAAATATTCAAATTCCTAGCTGAAACCAACAAATAAGGAACAAAGAGAACTATCTACAGAATCATCAAAACTGGAAGGTAATATTTTATAGCTCTCTTCTTTCCCCAACTGCTGGTACTTATATTCATTCTACCTTTTTTTCTACAAATATTCTTGTGCATTGAATGGTAGGAAATTTATGCAGATGATCCATGCATAGCTGAGCCTGAAGAGTTATTTATGTATTCATTATGTTGACTAGTTATGAGACTCTTTATTAGGTGCTACCTACTGCAAACAGAAGCTTCTCTGACCAATGTTGAGAGCATCCCAGGTCTATGGGTGTAAATGTAAATGTTTGAAATACAGTTGCACAGCATGATACTTTAGGAAAAAAACAGCCAATCAATCAAACAAACAAAAATTATAGTAGCCCCCATCTTGGCCTATGCTGTTCCCAGTTTTGAGCTTTTGATCAGGATAGGACTACAGTATCAAGCCTTAAATCTTTTTCACAGAGCATATCACCCATCTGTCTGATCAGAAAGTGCTTGATTCTGTTCATAACCTTTATGCTATTCTTGCAGCTGTGGATACTTCTTTTCAGTATTTCAGTTTTATGGTAGGCAGTGTCTAGAGTTGGGTAAGATAATTATGTCTTATCATTTCCAAAAGACTGCATAGCACCATCTGATACTGTGAAATCTAGCCAGCATGGAAAGGGATTTCCTAGCTACTTGAATATTGATTCCTCTATATCATATATTCAGAGTGACCTCTTCAGTGGTAAGGTATTGCCATCTAGTTATGGTGGGCACCCAAGGTCAACCATTTTATTTGCTTGGTTGATTGGTGTTTTGTTTGTTTGTTTGTTTTGTTTTGTTTTGTATTTTATGATTATTGTCTTAGGGTTTCTACTGCTGTGAATAAACACTATGACCCCAACAACTCTTAATAAAAAAAAATGCTTAATTGGGGCTGGCTTATACTTTCAGATGTTTAGTCCATTATTGTCATGGTAGAAAGCATGGTAACCTCAGGCATACAGTATTATAGGACAAGCTCTGGATTAACAGCCAACAGGAAGCAAGAGTTTATGTTGTCCTGCATATATAAATAAGCAATAGTACTAAGAAAAACTTAATTTTCCTAATGAAAATATGATAAGTGAAAAAATAGAAGTAAGTAAACATGCTTAACTCAAAAATTCACCAAACTATTCTTCTCCTTTGAACAGGTTCTGAAAACTCAAAATCCCCTCCTTACCCCAACCACCACCACTAAGGCCACACATCCTAATAGTGCTGCACATTATGGTCTAACAAGTCCATTTTCATTCAAACCACCACAGTCATCAAACAGTCAGTGTTTATAGATCTGTAGTCATGTAGTATTTGGAAGTTCACAAAATGGTCTGAGAGAAAGAAATGAGTTGCTCTTACAAACACTGAAGAGAGCAAAGTCTTCAGTAAAGAGAGACTGATATAGGAGTTTTGGTCCTCAGAGACCAGTTGTGAGGGAAGACATTTCTGGATTGTTCATTCTCTTCCTTCCTTTTTTCCATTGTTCTTTTATTTGTTTATTCTTTCATTACTTTCTTTTGTTTCTGCAGTGCTATACCTAGGTCTCATTCATGCTATGAAAAATATAGTTTCAGTATACTTATCCAAATTGTAATTTGTTCTTTTAAAGCAAAATCAAATAATAAATTGTTAAAGCTTCAAAAGAAAACGAGTCTATCTAGGGTCTATGACTTTGCTAGCCC
The DNA here is from genome assembly GCF_008632895.1 of Mastomys coucha. Classification (NCBI taxonomy): domain Eukaryota; kingdom Metazoa; phylum Chordata; class Mammalia; order Rodentia; family Muridae; genus Mastomys; species Mastomys coucha. Next base: position 82,649,947 of record NC_045030.1, on the reverse strand, counting down.
TTGGCTGCAGGACATGTTTCCAGTACCAGGCAGGATTTATCTTCCTGTCAAGTGAAACTTAAGTATAATTAGACAGTTGTTGGTTGCCACCATCACGTCTGTGTTATTTCTTTTACCTTCATGAACCTCTTGCCATAATGATAACTGTTGTGATTGCTTAGCAATTGTATAGTATTTTCTAATATTGTGGAAATCATACTGCAGAAAAGAAACTTTCATGTTATACCCAGTTTGGATCTTTCTAAGGCAACCATGGACTATGCTGAAAATTTATATAATTTGGGGAGTCTCTTGGATTACCATGACCAACCCTTCAAATGAAAGGTTCTCATATTGGATACTGGGGATTTTGATAATTTGTGCCTCCTGTGGTGGGAAGGATTGTCACCTCAAATGACTTATCTACACACACACACACACACACATACACACACACACACA
>NC_045030.1:82641779-82648948 GCF_008632895.1 Mastomys coucha | reverse complement strand
TGGAGGGAAAACTGGGAAGGAGGATGACATTTGAAATGTAAACAAATAAAATAATCACTAAAAATGAAAAACAAATTTTTCTCAGCATTTGGCCTCTACCTCATTATGTCTTCATGACTATCAGTCTTCATTTTTGTTTCTTATGAAGGAAGAAGTATTCATTTTATACTTTTGTTCTCAAAAGAATCACCTCTATTTTGTCTTTAAATTTTGATGATCTTTCTGTTAATATTTTGTCTAAGACCCTCCCCATCCCACAGTTGCCAGGCAATAGCCAGGTAAGTTCTGCCCAACACTTACCTATCAACAGCCAGGCAGGCCTGACTCAATATAAACAGGGCTGCTTACCCCCATCTCACTTTCCTTTTCTTGCTCTTCCCTTCCTGCTCCCTCTTTGTCTCCTTCCTTCTTCCCCCTCTCTCCCCATTCTCTTCCCCACTCTCTCTCCATGTGCTCATGGCTGGCTTCTATGTCTCCTCTCCCCCTCCATCTCCTCCTCCCATTCCCTCTCCTTCTCCCTCCCCTCTCCCTCTCCCCTCTCCCATTCTTTGCCTCTACTACCCTCACAACTCCCCTCCCCATGCCATGAATAAACTCTATTCTATATTATACCTTTGTGTGGCTGGTCCTTCAGGAGAAAGGGATGCCTCAGAATGTGCCTAAGGAGGCACGTCCTTCCACCATAAGGGACTATACCTCTACCAAACATATAACCTCTCTCTTTATCTTTTAATAAACATATCACTTTCATCATTCAAAACTTTCTCATTTAGTCAACATTTTTTTCTTTCCACCAGTCTGCACATATACTCAAATATCTTTAAGTTTAATTTAATACATGAAAGTATACATTTAATTCCCTTCTAGAACTATAATTTTTAAATAAATGCTATTCTATATCTAAAAGTTCTCTTGTGTATTCCACCATTCAGACTTAATCACTTTAAGTTTTGTCAAAATAAAATATACAGAAAAAATAAAATTATTAATTAAAATAATAAAACTTAAATTTTTGTATATAAAAGAACCATTATGCTCAGGGAAGATCACCACTTTCTCTCCACTGACTTTTTTTTATTGATTTAAGTTTTATTGCATTATGATGAGAAAAGATACATGATTTCAATTTATCTGAATTTGTTGACATTTAAAAACATTTTTTAAATAAATAGAAATAAATCACATTCTTGTTTCCCTTTTGTACCATAACTCTTCCTAGAGACCCACCTTCAATACAAACAATTGTTACCCTCCTGGTTTGATGCCTGCCTCTCATAGCCACACTTCTCTGCCCATCTCTTGCTATTTGCCACGCCTCCAACCTGGTTCCAGTTACATTCGGAAGTTCCACCTCTGCAGAGAAAAAAGGAAGTTGCTGATTGGACTGATGTGCTGACGTACTTGGGGGTGTGGTTTTGCCTGACTTATTCTACCTGTTGGTGGGAACAAAGGTGTTCATTAAAGGTTCAAGATGGCTGAGTAAAGGCTCCTGTCTAATGTTTTAAGGTACCTCCCACGTGGGCAAGGTACAGTATGGCTGGCCTACTTCTTTCTATCTCTTTTATCTCCTCTTATCTATTTTTAACTCCATATTTCCAGGTAACCCATTCCTTAACGTTACTGCTGGAAAGCAACACACAATAGCTTTCTTTGTCATATTCTTTAAAATTTATAAAATATTTTAACAATAAAAATGAGTATTATAAAAGTTGTTGATATAGAACAACAATCAGTTTAACAGTCTTATGTAGATGCTTATCTACAGCAATACTGAAAATACCTGTTTTTCTCAATATAAATTTTAAATAACTCCAAACATATTAACTGTATATTTTAAAATAATGCATCACTACTAGTATTTTTTTTAAATGAACATTAATATACAAAGTCTTTTTGTTTGTTTGTTTTGTATTTAGTAGAGCTTAAAATCTTGGCTCTTACTGTGGTACAAGCCCAAAATAAAAACAATTTTTAGAGATTGGATTTCATTGTAATAAGGCTGTACTTCAATGACCCTCACATCACCAAAGAATTTTACCTCCATCGTAGCTAAACTGAGAGTTGACAGTTCTGCTGTGCCAAGAAATGAATTGTAGGCACGATTTTTGCATACAGACTTCCTGCTATGGTCAAAGCTATTTGACTTGAGTGAGTGACTTTATTCTCAGCCCACAGAGAACAGATTACATTCATTTATGAAATGGTGTATGTATTAATATGGTCTATCCATAAAGTAATCCACCAACTGTTTCAGTGAACAATGATTCTGCTTGGAGGCTGGCACAGACATTAGGTGAGGGTAAAAATCTTGTTCATTGGCTGTGATAATATGGAAAAGCATTCATCTCAGAGAAAGAGTAACTTATAAATTCCTCTTCTTCAAACCTGATACAAGAGTTACAAATGTTAAGCAAAGCATTCTGTCTCACTCTTTGCTATTCTCTTACAAGACACCTCCCAAGTTAATTGTCTATGTTTCTTTTGGCTGTATACATATTTTTGAAATACATAATCTGTTCTGAAAAACATAGTATAGTGTAAAAACATGAAATAAACAATACTACTAATAGAGAGGCTGAGATAGGAGAAGCATGGATTTAAGACAATTATGTGGTACACAACAAGACACTGTCATGTACAAACAAACAGAAAGTATATATGTATTGTTCAATCTTGGACCTATTTCTCCAATTACCAGATTAGAGAGATCGTTGGATGACAGTCAACAAATTTCTAATACCTCATATTTTTGGATTTCAATTGATTAGGATATGTTGGCAATATTAATTTTCATATTAAGATATTAAGAAAAAGCAGTTGTTACTTCTTGTTTTTGTTGTAAGAGGTGGAATTAGGTTTGTTTGGGTTTGTTAAAAGATTACTTTCTTGCTTCTTCTAGGGTGTAGTTTTGATTCTTATGTTGGAGTTTTCCATCTATTATCCTTTGTAGGGCTGTATTTGTGGAAAGATATTGTGTAAATTTTGTTTTGTCGTGGAATATCTTGGTTTCTCCATCTATGGAATCTATGGTAATTGAGAATTTTGCTGGGTATAGTAGCCTGGACTGGCATTTGTGTTCTCTTATGGTCGGTATGACATCTGCCCAGGATCTTCTAGCTTTCATAGTCTCTGGTGAGAAGTCTGATGTAATTCTGATAGGCCTGCCTTTATATGTTACTTGCCTTTTTTCCCTTACTGCTTTTAAAATTCTTTCTTTGTTTAGTGCATTTGGTGTTTTTATTATTATGTGACGGGAGGAATTTCTTTTCTGGTCCAGTCTATTTGAAGTTCTGTAGGCTTCTTGTATATTCATGAGCATCTCTTTCTTTAAGTTAGGGAAGTGTTCTTCTATAATTTTGTTGAAGATATTTACTTGTCCATTACATTGGTAGTCTTCACTCGCTTCTATACCTAGTATCCTTAGGTTTGGTCTTCTCATTGCATCATGGATTTCCTGGATGTTTTGGGTTAGGAGCTTTTTGCTTTTTACATTTCCTTTAATGGCCGTGCCAATGTTTTCTATGGTGTCTTCTTCCCCTGAGACTATCTCTTCTATCTCTTGTATTCTGTTGGTGATGCTTGCATCTATGACACCTGATTTCTTTTCTAGGTTTTGTATCTCCAGGGTTGTCTCCCTTTCTTATTTCTTTATTGTTTCTATTTCCATTTTTAGATTCTGGATGGTTTTGTTCATTGCCTTCACTTGTTTGATTGTGTTTTCCTGTAGTTCTTTAAGGGATTTTTGTGTTTCCTCCTTAAGAGCTTCTGGCTGTTTACATGTGTTCTCCTGTATTTCTTTGGGGTGCTATTTATGTCTTTCTTAAGGTCCTGTATCATCATCATGATAAGTGATTTTAGATCTGAATCTTGTGTTTCCAGTGTGATGGTGTGTCCAGGACTTGCTATAGTGTGAGAATTGGGTTCTGATGATGTCAAGTAACCTTGGTTTGTGTTGTTTATTTTCTTATGCTTGCCCCTTGCCATCTGGTTATCTCTAGTGCTATCTTCCCTTCATAAATCTTACTGGAGACAGTCCTTCCTGTGATCCTGGTTGTATCAGAAGTCCTCAGAGTCAAGCTATCTCTATGATCCTGTGATTCTGGGATCCTGGGATCCTGGGCTTGTTAAATCACCTGGGAATGTGGCTTTCTCTGTGTGTTGTGGGACTGGCTGTGGAGCCTGGGCTCAAGGTCTGCTCAGGACACCAGCCCAGAGAGGCTGGAAGGAACCCGAATCACTCTGCTGGCGGAGTTCCTTTGTGCTTGCTCCTGCTGGTCCCAGTTACTCCCCGTGTTGAGACAGATGTTGGGTCCTCCTCACCTCTGATCCTGAGAGTGTCAGAACACCAGGAAGTGGAGCTTCCTCTGTGTGTTGTCTGCTTTACATATTTTAAGCCAACATTTTTACTTAACAATTTATTTTCTAGTAGTCTGAACATTCGTTTTAGAAGTAGCATATGACAGAAATTTCAGTCTGTCTTCCTAGACCCTTGCTTGGCTTCTATCTTGTCTGTTCTTCATAGTGGAATATAACTTCTATTGGTTGGCTTGCCAGGACTCTGAGCTTTGGCTTTGGATTGCATTTTGCCAATGAATGAGATCAGAGTCAGGTCAAGCATCTACTGCTTTCCATTGACCATTTCCTGTAGGAATAATGTTTCACAGTGACTATACTGCCATACCTCTAGATTTTATGGAAAGGAAAAATAGAGGTCATTGATCATGAGTGTCTCAATCTCTTACTGGGTGCTCCTCTCTCAGTTAAATTCTTGCTTGTCACATTGACACTACCTTTTCCCATAACACAATTGATGGATTAGAAATAGATTATTATGAGTCTCTGGGTCCATCACTATTTTAATGGTTTTCTTAATGTATTCTTAAACTCTGTAAATAATCCCTTCATTAAATGTTCTCCAACTGCTCTGAGAAAGCTATTCTCAGTAAAGGATATTTTACATATATGTAACTTTCATTGCTTACTCACACACTTTTCTCCTATCTTTTCCACAGTTAATCAGTTCAGATATAGTCAGAAGAATATTCTCTCTTAAAACTATTTAAACATGATTTAATTGTGATGGGAACAGGTGAGGCATCATAGACATTAATGTCTCGAGGAAACACTTAACATCCGTACCTAAAGGCAAAGAGCTTGGGTGATACTAATCTTCAAGGCCTAGGGCAACTTGATAAATACTGGAACAAAACAATGCAGTCAATGCCAGTGATACCAACTGAATCACAGAGTGAAGAGGAGGATGGGATTGCTTTACTTTCTGTCAGTCTTCTTTAGCTGCTTCATGCAAGCTGTACATACATGAAAACAAAACCAAAGAATTAAATGTTGTGTTAAGGACAGAATCTCTGAGAAAAAGAAATCTTATTTTTGGTATCATGTGTAGGCCTTTGAATTTTTTTTAATGTAAGCAATTTCTTAGTCCATGATTGACTGACTAGTTTTGAGATGGTTTCATTATGTACTTGGCTAGACTTGAATCACTTTGTTCCTCAGGATTATCACACATTTTAAAAGGTAGAAATTTTCAACCCATGTATTTAATGTTAATACATTTGAATATTAGGAAATATAGGCATATTCTGTCCATTAAAATATAACATTTATGAATTATGCTTCTTATGTAGGCCTTATAAATATTATTTTGGCATCAGACTATTAGCTCTGGATGGGTTTAGGAGAGATTTATTCTTTAATAAGCAGTATCAGGGAGTGTTAAACATCCTCTAGAGAAGAGTTAGGTCATGCAAGGTATCTCTTTGTCAGAGTGAACTTCGGACTCATAAAAGGCTCTGGCATGCAGGTCCACTAATCCCTATACTCTTTCCTAAGAAAGTTTAGGTAAATTACATTGGCTTTCTAAGACAAAAAGTGTTGGGTCACAACATTCATGTTTAAAAACAAACAAACAAGCAAACATTCTTTTACCATCAATTATAAAGAGTGGAAAGAAAAACAAGAAAGTTTAACCAGTTTAATAAACACTAGAATGAGTCATGTCATAAGTCAAATCATTGTAAAGCAGGTATTTCCAAGGGAGGACCATTTAGAGGCTGTGGAGAACTGTATTTTAGAGAAAATGGGAAACATTTAAACAACTGCAGAGGAAACCTGTATTTTTAGCAGGTCCTGAGGCATATCCACACTAACATCATCAGAGGAGAAGGGACAAGTTGTTCCTAGTAAGTTTCAATCACCCATAATTCTCTCCAGGAAATAGAACAAAAACAACAGAAATCTGCCTTCCTGAATATATTGGCATAAACATACTGAAAGGGTTCCTGAAGGCCAACAGAACCAGAATCACTTATGCAGCAAAACCAGGATAGCGAATAACTTAATAAGTGGTGCTTGATATATTAGAGTACTTCAAGTATCTAGTGTAATAGACACTTGTAATGTAATCTTCTCAGAGCAGATGTTCAAATCTACAAAACTGTATTTATTGGCTTAAGAAAGGCTATTAGTAATAAGTATTCTTTTTATGAGTTACATGGTGTTGCATGAAAAAATTGTATATTCCATGTAATATTAAGCTTGGTCTCTGATGAGAAGTCTGTTCTGAAGGAAGTTTAAATGATATAAATCAAAACTTATGAAGCTGCTCTAATCATGAGCTCTTCAGCTAAAGTGACCTTTCTTGTGGTAAGCAAAGAGGCAGCATGTGCTCCTGAGTTCCACATTTGCTAAGCACATGTAGTCTTAATGAAGTGTGACAACTGTGGAAGATGTGGCTGAGGTTTCCACTGAAGAATTTTCTACATTCACTGATGTCACACTGCTATGCACTCTCTTGTGTGAAGTTTTTACTTATAAATAACGGTTTTCTCACATTTAGTAGACTCATAGGACCTATCTCCACTGTGCATTCTCTTTTGTACTACAATGTAGGATTACTCATTTAACAACTTTAACAATTCTTCATACCTAGCAGTGAGGCATTTTTTATGTTGCATCAGTGAAAATTTATGAATATATTTATTTATAACTATTTCTTACAGGAGGCTTTTCTCTACTTTTATGAAAGGAAATTCTGTTTCCATTGCAATGATTATGTATTTTCTGCTTTTAACTATTTATTTGCTGCATTATATTTAAAATGATTCATTTTAAAAACAGTGATTCACAAAAGAACAAACACGGTATGCACT
>NC_045030.1:82640561-82641769 GCF_008632895.1 Mastomys coucha | reverse complement strand
ATGTAAATAAAGAAAATATCTAAAAAAAAATAAATAAAAACAGTGATTCATTGTAGTTATCTAATATCTATGGCTCTTAAAATTTTCCTTCTTCCCTGGTCATGATGACTTCTGAACCATAAGTGAAAAGGAAATGGAAGAGACACTGAATTTAGGGTTTTTACTCTCCATTTTCTTATGCTTTGGCCATTGACCATTAGTATTTCTCTATGTCCATTATTATATTTTTAAAAAGAAGTGTTTTGAAAACCATAGTATAGTGAAAAACATGAAATAAACAATACTACTAATAGAGAAGCTAAGATAAGAGAAGCAAGATTTCAAGACCCTTATGTTGTACACAGCAAGACACTGTCACAAACAAACAAGCTGACAGTGTATATAGATTGTACAATTTGGACCTATATCTCCAATTACCTAAGTAGAGAGAGCATTGGATGACAATCAACAAATTTCTAATTCCTCATATTATTGGATTTCAATCGATTAGGATATGTTGGTAATATTAATTTTCAAATTAATATGTTATGAAAAGTAATTGTCACTTCCTGTTGTTTTGGTTGTAAGAGGTGGAATTAGGTTTGTGTGGGTTTGTTGAAAGATTACCTTCTTGCTTCTCCTAGGGTGTAGTTTTGCTCCTTATGTTGATGTTTTCCATCTATTATCCTTTGTAGGGCTGGATTTGTGGAAAGATATTGTGTAAATTTTGTTATGTCATGGAATATCTTGTTTTCTCCATCTATGGTAATTGAGAGTTTTGCTGGGTATAGTAGAACAACTTATATATTTCAAAAGTATTTATATACCCAAAAGAAACATAGACGATTAACTAGGGAGGTGGCTTGTAAGAGAACAACAAAACGAAACTGAATGCTTTGCTTGACATTTGTAACTCTTGTATCAAGTTTGAAAAAGAGGACTTTATAAGTTACTCTTCCTCTGAGAGGAATGCTTTTCCAAATTATTGCAGCCAATGAACCAGATTCTTACCCTCACCTAATGTCTGTGCCACCCTCCAAGCAGAAACATTGTTCATTGAAACAGTTGGAGAATGACTTTATGGATAGACCATCTTAATACCTATACCATTTCTTAAATGAACATAACCTGTTCTCTGTGGGCTGAGAATAAAGTCACCCCCTCAAGTCAAATAGCTTTGACCATAGCAGGAAGTCTGTATCCAAAAATCTAGCCTACAATTCATTTCT
>NC_045030.1:82630711-82640126 GCF_008632895.1 Mastomys coucha | reverse complement strand
TAAATGTTAACAAATTCAGATAAATTGAAATCATGTAACTTTTCTCACCATAATGCAATAAAAGTTTATTTTCAAAAAGAAGAGTTTCATATTGATTCACCAATACTAAGACATTTTGCATGTCTTCTATGTATCTCTATTGTGCTTTAGAGTAATAGTAATGTTTTGTGGAATAGGATTCCAAGTATTCTCTTGATTTTATTCATTTATCTTGAACAGAGAGATTTATCTACCATTTTAGGACGATTTCTTCTTTATATTCAAGTATTAGAACTAAATAAAATAATTTTCACAGAATGATATTGGCAGGTTCCATTATCAAATTATTTCATAGTATACTTTTTAAAGCATTCATGGTAAATGTCTTTTTAATGTCTGGTAAAACTCAGAAGTGAATCAATCAAAACAGTCCTTTTATGGGAGACTTTCTTTTTTACATTATTTTTTTTTAACAATTTTATACATACATACAACAAAATATTATATTAACTCATTTATATCTCAACTTTCACCATATTCCTCCTAATGAGTTACTTTATAATTTCATGTTTCTATTTTCTTGATAACCCACTAGGTATAATAATGTGCATATATATGGAACTGTATAACAGAACCTGGAAAACCTATAAGTCATCATATACACAGGTCTACAGTTATAAAGTTAAATATTTAGAAGTCAATTTGACAGTATGATCACTTAGAAAAATAACAAAAAATCTTGCTCTATTCTAGGGTTTGTGGCTTTCCTAGCCATGTGTTTTTGATTTGGACTCTAGTACTAGGAATGAAATTCCTTTTTGTAGAGCAGGCCTTATGTCATTCATGTGGTCACATCTGCTGAGAGTGCCTATGTGCAACAACCAAGATGTGTCCCCAAAACAGTGATTCATTGTAGTTATCTAATACCTATGGCTCTTAAAAAATCCTTCTTCCCTGGCCATGATGACTTCTGAAGCATAAATGAAAAGGAAATGGTAGAGACACTGAATCTAAGCTTTTACTCTCCATTTTCTTATGCTATAAACATTGACCATTGGTGTTTCTCTATGTCCATTGTTATATTTTTTTAAATAAAATGTTTTATGTCAGAGTTAAAAGATAGATTAGTTTATATGGTTAATGACAAATCATTAAGATTAATTGTAATATTGTGTCTATTTGATAGAATAAGAATAGTTCCTTCCAGGGCAGTGACCTCTCTAGCTATAAGTTCTTACACCTAATAATGATGTGAGACATGGGTCCATCTTGTTCAATAGGCCATAAAACTCATATCCAAAAGTGCTTGTTTACTCCCTTGTTCATTCTACTATATCACCAGGGTCAGGAGGGTAGTTCTATAACTTTTAGGGGTTACAGATGAAAAAATAAGTTGATGGCTTTTTAAAAAATAATTAATTAATTAATTAATTAATATTTCAAGTGTAATCCCCTTAACCTCCCCCCCCCCAGAAACCCAATATACTATCCACCCTCCCCCTGCTTCTATGAGTGTAGATGCTTTGGTCCTTTTTAGAAAGGGGAACAAAATACTCACAGGAGCAAATATGGAGTTGATTGCCCTTTCATTTTAGTACTGGGCACAGCAACTTACAGTGCTGTGAAAGCAAACCCACAGGGATGAAATTTCCAGGATGGTGTAAACTTGATTTCTCCATGTTCTATGTCTCAAATATATAACATCTTCAGCAATGGGATCTTACTTTTAAGTTTTGAATGGTACCCAAGAATGATGGAAATAACCTATAATGTTCAGTAATCTATGGGACTTACCAACAACTAGGAAAAAACTTAACCTATTCATGAAACTGGAACTTTTACCTCATAGTGTAAAATGCACTGTCTCCTTGTTGTAGGATAACTCCACACACATTCTTTTTAAAGTAATGTTTATATCTGTTCCTCGAAGTTTTGTGTTAATTGATTTCCATAAGACTTTAAAGTGTGTCTTTAAGGCTAATTATTGCACATCATATATTTTGTGCCTCTCTATGCTAGCCCTCATTCCACTTAGTTTTTTATGGTCAATTCTTCCCCAGGCTTCCTTTGCATTAATACTGTGAAAACAACTACCCTACCAAAAACCATATACATATTCAATACAATCCTCACAAAACTTCTTTTATAGTTCCTTAAAATAAATATAATATTCTTATATTTCATATTAAAATATAAAACATCCAACATACTCAAAGTAAAAACCAACAACTAATACTGTTGGATGTATTACCATCCTTGATTTCAAGTTATGTCACAGAGTAATAGCAATAAAGCCAATATAATAATATCATAAATGACACATTGATCAGTGGAAATAGACTGAAGACACACATATAAACACATACTCCTAAAGCTTTAAATTTTTTGATAGAGACCAGTAATACCTATTGCTGAAATGACACCTTCTTCAACAAATGCTGCTTGTCAAACTGGATAGCTACCTGTAGAAGAATGAAACTAGATTAGTATTTCTCACCCTAGCCAGAACTCAATTCCAAACACATCAAGAATTTGAACATAAGACTAGACACCTTGAATATGATAGAGAAGAAATATGAGAGTATGGTTCTACATATAGGTATAGGAAATTAAAAGAAGACCTCAGTATCACTAACAATGAAGCCTAAAATTTATAAATGGGAATCCAATGAAACAAACTAACAACCCCTACAATTTTAGTAAAAAGGCCATCTATAGAGTGTTAAAAGTTCTTTAACAGCTATATATCTGGTAGATAGTGACCATAAAGCATAAAGAATTAAAACATTAAATAGTAAGGAAATAAGTAAGCTACAAATGGGTGAGATTCTTTTTTAAAAAATTAAGCAGCCAGGTCAACTGGGCAGTCTAAATTACAATTACATTGAGACTTCACCTTACTGTAGCCAGAATGGCTTGGATCACAGAAAAAATAAATAAAGACAAATTTTAAAAAAGAAAGACTTAATGACAAAGGATGGTGTATATGGAAGTATAAAAAGGGGAACACTTACTCAATGGAAACACATCTGTATATTCCTAAAAAACACCTAAAAAATTATCTACCATTCAATTTACCTATAACACTCCTTGGCATATGCCCAAATCACTCTAGATCCTACTATAGAGACATTTTATGATCCACGATCATTACTGATATACACAAAATAGTGAGGAAATGTAAAAAGCTGAAGTGCCCATCAACTAATGAATGAATAATGAAAATAGCCAAAATCTACATGGCATACCATTTAGCTGTTAATAAAAGTAGAATTATGAAGTTTTCAGTTAGACTAAACTAAAAATTACCATTCAGAATGAAGTAAGCAAGACCCAGAAAGAAAAATATCACAGCTTTTCTCCAATATGTAGATACTTCCTTTGCATCTTTACACACACACACACACACACACACACACACACACATACACACACACACACAAAGTTTGAATATATATTCAAATTAAATTAACCATAGAGATCAGAAAACCAGAACAGAGATAGACTACAAGTAGTATAAAGGGGAAAAGGGGGATAATAGTACACTTTTTTTTTTTGCTAATTGTATAATATTTATTTCATGACATTTCCACCCTGAGTCTGTATCACATAAGGACATAAATAACACTATTCATATGTTTCTATCCTTGTAGCTGTTGCAATTGTTTTGCAGAATTATTTATTGTTTTCTGCATTGTACTAGCAACTATTTTATACAATAAATTCTAGACAGAGAGTCACAAAAAACCCAGCAGATATTTTTCTTCACAGTAAATTTGATCCAGCATTTGGGTCAAATTAATTGATATAAATGATTTTATATTATTTAATAGAGAGAAATATAATAGATTAATTGTTAAACATTTTAATAGTATACTTTTAAATTTGTAGTTTACTGGTACCTAAGTGTGTTTAAAAATCTTTAAAGTTCTTGTTCCCAATTACCATTTCTTTTTTTAATATTTTCTGTTCAGTTCCATATCCATTTCACAAATTTAGCTGCTTATTTCCTTAATGATTGGGTTTATAAATATACATTAAGAACCAAATGCTTCAGTAAATATTTTTTATTATTTTTTCTATATTAGAAGAATGGCTTTAGGATTATAAGATTGTCTTAAATCTATAGATAGATGAGGTGGACATTTTTTCTAATTATTCCCATCTCTAATCATGTGTTATCTTTGCACCTTTTTCAATTTCTTTCTTCAGTTTCTAATGTTTTCACTATAGAGGGCTCTCATTTCCTTTGTTAGGTTTATTCCCAAGTTGTGTGTGTGTGTGTGTGTGTGTGTGTGTGTGTGTGTGTGTATGTGTGTGTGTTTGTATGTTTATTAATTCAATTGTTTCTCTGAATTTCATTTCAGTTCATTTGTCATTAGTATATGGGAAAGTTTCTGATTTTGAGTGCCAATTTCATATTTTGACACTTTGATATAATTATTTATTTTACTATTGATTTTGAGTTCTAATTTTATTCAGAATCAAAGCACAATACATATTACTTCACCCTCTATTTTTGTATAAACAAAATGACTATGTGGCTAAGACAAAGTATCAAAAGAGAGAAGTATCTTGAATGGGTAGAAAGTTGCTTTGTTCATTCTAAACATTATGCAGCATTGCTCATGCTCATTGTTCTCTGCAGTACAAGTGTGTGTGTGTGTGATGCTTGCTTCTTCATATTTTCCTTCGTCAAAATCCCACAAACAAGGAACTTTACAGACTAGAGAAAAGATGGAGACATACCACAATGATTATTGAGCAGCAAAAATAGTAAAATTGAATGCCTAATATTTTAACGTCATTTATAAAATGGTATGCATGAATGATTTTGTACTATGTACAATTCTTTGGAGAAAAGATGACCTGTGAGTACTAGTACTGCCAACCACAGGAGGACCGCATGAACAAACACATTTTAGTTTTATTCTTAATTCACTCTGCATGAAAATAATCTCATATTTTGTATTGGATACAAAGGTTCAAAATAATAATCAAATAATTTATTCACATTATTTTATGGAATTATTAGAATCTTCTAATTCCTACACTGCATTTTTGATGGTATGTTGGTGTGTCTTAATTAGTGTTTCTATTGGTGCAATGAAACATCATGACCAAAAATCAAAATTAGGGAGGAAAGGGTCATTTTGCTTATACCTCCATATCATTGTTCATCATCAAAGACAGTGAGAACAGGAAGTCAAACAAGGTTGCAGATTGGAGATGATACAAAACCTGCTTTCATATAGAACACAGTACCATTAGCCAAGGAGTGATACTACCTACAATGGGCTAGGCCATCCCCCATAAATCACTAATTAAGAAAATATACTGCAGCCAGAGTTTATGGAAGTATTTTCTTAATTAGGGTCCCCTATTCTAAGATTACTTTATCTGATTTCAAATTGATATAAAACTATCCAGCACATGGTGCTTAGCCAACATCCTACTCTGTACAGAAGGGATGCAAAATAGATAGGAGCAAATGAAAGCATATCTTCTATCAGTTACTTTAATAACATAGAATAAATAATTTTGAAAGACTAAAAACATATATTTGGAATAATCAGATTTGTAGTTAATTAAGCTAAGATATACTTATAGTGGGTCTTATTGCTTTTCCAGGCAGATATAAATGTAATTTAAAACCTTATAAAATAAGAATTTTTTACATATGTTTTCTTCTGTAAAATTAAAATAAATGTTGCATTAAATAATGAAACTGGTTATTTTCCCAAAGATATCTAAGATTTTCTTTCAGTCACTCTTTCAGAGAATGAAAAGCCAGCAAAAATTCAATATAAGGCAATGGTTTATATAACAATAAATACCAGAAATATCATATAGGAAAGGATAAATAATGCAGTAAGTTTAGAAATTAGAAAGCAAAACATTATTACTGCTTAATAGGAAAGAAAACAAATGTATTTTCTTAGGACGTATACTCAACAGTTATTTAATGTAAAAATTGAATAGGTAGGAATATGACCTATTAGAAATTTAGTTTAAGTATTTATGAACATATTCTCATGGAAAATGTTTTAAGTCACAAAGGTGACTTTTAAAATATGATCACCACATGTATGACAATGTAAGAGTTTATAGTATTGGGCATGAATCTCTTCCTATGGAGTAGGCTTTATAACTCTAATAATATAGTTCTTCATTACTTAGTGAGAGTTTTACTGCTGTGAAGAGACACATGACCATGGCAACTTTTATAAAAGTTATTTAATTGAGGCTTGCTTACAGTTTCAGAAGTTTAGTCCCTTTCATCATGGCAGGTAGCATGGCATCCTGCAGGCAAAAAAAAAAAAAAAAATGGTACTGGAAATGGTACTGGAGAAGTTGTTGAGAGTTCTACATCTAGATCTGCAGACAGATAGAAGAGAGAGAGAGAACCATAAACTTAGCATGGGCCCTTAAAAACCAAAGCCTAGCTCCAGTGACAAACTTCCTCCAACAAGGTTACCCCTACTCCAATACAGCCATACTTCCTATTCCTTCTCAAGTAGTGCCAGTTCATAACTACCAAACAGTCAAATATATGAGCTTATGAAGGCCATTTCTATTCGAAACATGACTGTTGCCCTCTAGTTTAAAGAGTCACTATTGTTCCATTTCAGATATGTTGGGATATTGGTCATTGCT
This sequence comes from Mastomys coucha, assembly GCF_008632895.1. Taxonomy (NCBI): domain Eukaryota; kingdom Metazoa; phylum Chordata; class Mammalia; order Rodentia; family Muridae; genus Mastomys; species Mastomys coucha. The sequence goes on along the minus strand of NC_045030.1, from coordinate 82,633,490 downwards.
GTAGTTTGTTGGTGTTAAGTTTGGTAGAACTATTTATTTCTTTTTTCTCTTGGGAGCTTAAACAATATCCTCTAATATTATGAGAGTTAAGCCTTATGAACGAGGTTTCTAGGTCAGTTCCTTCTGACATCCATTACTTTCAATGTCTAAACTATGCCATGTCTTCAGTAATAATAGGCTCTTATCTTCAAGTTCTGAAAGTCCAGTAAGGACAATGGCAATAGCTTATATTATTTTGGAGAAGACTTTTGTGTGACCTTGACCAAGAATTTGAATGAATGTTATTATGTGTGCTATTTGATATTTTGTTAGGTATGCTATGGCTCTTAGACACCCATTATCACCACATAGAGTGTAATACCAATATATAATGTTTTATTTATTTTATTTTTTTTAACAATTCAGTTCCCTTACTTCTCAAATGATATTCCATATTCTGGTTACCTCCTACACTCTTCACACATCCCACATCTTCCCTCCTTCCTTCCCTTTGCCTGTGTCAGGGTGCTCTCCGACCCACCAATACTCTCCTAACCCACAGCCCAAGAATCCCCCTACTCTTGAGCATCAAACTTCCCAGGACCATGGGCCTCACCTTCCACTGTTGTCAGGCAATGCCATCCTCTTCTACATATGTATCAGAAGCCATGGATTCCTCTAAATACACTCCTTGTCTTGTGGTCTAGACTCTGGGAGACCTGGGTGGTCAGGCCAGCCTATGCTGTTGTTCTTCCAGAGGAGTTGCATCAGCCTTAGCTTCTCCAGTCTTTCTGTCAGTTCCCACAGAAGGTTCCTGAGCACAGTCTGATGGTTGGCTCCAAGCATCCACATCTGCATTGTCAGTTGCTGGCAAGACCTACCAGGGAATTGCCACAGTAAGTTCCATTCAGCAAGTACCTCTTGACCACAGCAACAGTACTGGGTTTGGTTTCTGCAGACATGATGGATCCCTAGGTGGGGCAGTCCCTGGCTGGCTCATCCTTCAGTCTCCTTTCTTTTTTCTTTTTCTTTTCTTTCTTTTTTGAATGTCTGTTATTCTTAGGGACAGGAACATTCCTGGATTAAAAACTTTGAAATTGGTGGGGGACCCAATGACTCGACAAGTGGCTCTGCCTATCTACCGAATATAGTCTCAACCAGTGCTATCTCCCCCTTCTCTGCAAGTTTTGGCTAAAGTAATCTCATTTGGGTTCCAGGAGCCTCACTTTTCCATGGTGACTGGAACCATTCAGTGGCTATCCCCAATTCCTCATGCCCCCTGCTACATATTTTTGTTAGTTTTCCTGACTAACTCTCTCAAATCTCCTCAAGTTCCTGATACTGCTGCTCTTATTTCCTCATCATCATCTCTGGCTCCAAGGTCCCCTTCTTCCTTCACTGCCCAGATTGTCCTGTTCTCCCAATGAAGAAATGTAGCATCCACAATCTAGTTTTCCTTCCTTTTATGTTCCATATGGTCTGTGAATTAAACTATAGACATTGTGAGATTTTGGGCTAATATCCATTTATTAGTGAGTACATAACATGTGTGTTCTTTTGTGTCAGCATTACCTCACTCAGGATGATAGTTTCTAGTTCCATACATTTGCCTGAAAATTTCATGAAGTCATTGTTTTAATGGCTTGTAGTACTCTGTTGTATATCTGTACCACATTTTCTGTATCCATTCTTCTGCTGAGGGACATCTGGGTTGTTTACTGCGTCTGGATTTTATAAATAAGGCTACAATAAACATAGTGGAGCATGTGTCCTTGTTATATGTTAAACTATCTTCTGTGTATATAGCCAGGAGTGGTATAGCTCAATCCTGAGGAAGAATTATTTCCAATTTTTTTTAGGAACAGACATACTGATTTCCAAAGTGGTTTTACCAGCTTGCAGTCACACCAACAATGGAGGAGTGTTCTTCTTTCTCCACATCCTGGACATCCGATGTGACCTGTGGTTTTTATCTTAGCCATTCTTACTGGTGTGAGGTAGAATCTCAGGGTCACTTTGATTTGCATTTTCCTGATGACTAAGGATATTGAATATTTCTTTAAGGAATTCTTAGCCATTTGAGATTCCTCTGTTGAGAATTTTCTACTTAGCTCTGTTTTTCACATCTTAATAGGGGTATTTACTTTTCTGGAGTCTAACTTCTTGAGTTTTTTGTTTATTTTGGATATTAGCCCTCTATTGGATATAGGTTTGATAAATATTTTTCCCAATCTGTAGGTTACCATTTTGTCCTATGGAGAGTGTCCTTTGGTTTACAGAAGTGGGTTCCATTTTTCTAATTGTTGGTCTTAAAGCATAAGCCATTGATGTTCTGTTCAAGAAATTTTCCCTTGAGCCCACGTATTCGAGGCTCTTTCCCACTTTCTATTCTATTAGATTAAGTATATCTTTTTTTTTCCTTTGAGTTTGTTTATATAGTGAATTACATTGATGGGTTTCCATATATTGATCCATAACTGTATCCCTGGGATGAAGCCTACTTGATCAAGGTGAATGATTTTTTTGATGTGTTCTTGGATTTGGTTTGTGAGAATTTTATTGAGTATTTTTGCAGCAATATTATACAGGAAATTGGTCTGTAGTTCTCTTTCTTTGTTGGGTCTTTTTGTGGTTTAGATAAAAGTGTAACTGTGGCTTCATAGAAAGAATTGGGTATTGTTTCTTCTGTTTCTATTTTGTTGAATAGCTTGAGAAGTATTGTTACTGGATCTTCTTTGAAGAAGTGACAGAATTCTGAACTAAAACCATCTGACCCTGGGATTTTTTTTCTTTTTTTTTT
>NC_045030.1:82609892-82630641 GCF_008632895.1 Mastomys coucha | reverse complement strand
TTGGATTGGAGGCTTCTAAAGACTACTTCTGTTTCTTTGGGGTTTATGGATGGGGCTGTTTAGATGGTTTATTTGATCCTAATTTACCTGGAATCTGTCTAGAAAATCATCCATTTATCCAGGTTTTCCAGATTTGTTGACTATAGATTTTGTAGTAGTATCTGAATTTTCTTTTTAATTTCCTGTTTCTGTTATTATCTTTCCCTTATCATTTTGATATCTTATCATTTCCCATATCTGATTTTGTTAACTTGGAAACTGTCTCTGTGCCTTCTGGTTATTTTGGCTTAGAGTTCATCTATCTTATTGATTTTCTCAAAGAACCAGCTCCTGGTTTTGTTGATTCTTTGTATAGTTCTTTTTGTTTCTATTTGGTTGATTTCAGCCCTGATTTTGATTATTACCTGCCATCTACTCCTCTTGGGTATATTTGCCTCTTTTTGTTCTAGAGCTTTTAGATAAGCTCTTAAGTTGCTAGTGTGCAATCTATCCAATTTCTTTACAGAGACACTCAGAGCTATACGTTTTTATCACTGTTTTCATTGTGTCCCATAAGTTTGAGCACGTTGTGAATTCATTTTCATTGAATTATAAAAAGTCTTTAATTTCTTTCTTTATTTCTTCCCTGACAAAGTTATCTTTGAGTAGATAGTTGTTCAGGTTCCACATATATGTGGGCTTTCTGTTGTTTTTGTTGCTATTGATGACCAGCCTTAGTTTGCAGAGGTCTGATAGAATTCATGGGAATATGTCAATGTCCTTGTATCTGTCGAAGTTTATTTTCTGTCCGAATATATGGTTGGTTTTTTAAGAAGGTACCATGATGTGCTGAAAAGAAGGTATATTCTTTTGTATTAGCATGAAGTGTTCTCTAGATATCTGGTAAATCCATTTGGTTTATAACTTCTTTTAGTTTCACCATGTCTCTGTTTAGTTTCTGTTTCCATGATCTGTCCACAGGTATGTGTGGGGTATTGAAATCATCTACTATTATTGTGTTAGGTTGAATATGTGCTTTGAGATTTAGTAATGTTTCTTTTACAAACACGGGTGCCCTTACATTTGGAGCATAGATGTTCAGAATTGAGAGTTCATCTTCGTAGATTTTTTCTTTAATAAGTATGAAGTATCCTTCCTCATCTTTTTGGATGACTTTGGTTAAAAGTTTATTTTGTTGGACATTAGAATGGATGCTCCAGCAAGTTTCTTGGGAACATTTGATTGAAAATATTTTTCTAATCCCTTCACTTTGAGGTAATGTCTGTCTTTATCAAGAGGTGTGTTTCCTAAATATATCAAATGCTGGATTCTGTTTAAGTACTCAATGTGTTAGCCTATAACTTTTTTTCTTTTTTACTATACACATTGTTTATTAAACAGTAGTATTTGAATTCACTGATAAGTACACCCAGGGCTTTCATGATCATACACTCATTTTCTTTCTATTTTTTAATTAGATATTTCCTTTGTATACATGTCAAATGTTCTCCCTTTACCTGGGTCCCCTCCGGAAAAAAAAAAAAAAACCCTGTTCCCTCCCCTTTCCTCCTGCTCAACAACCCACCATCTCCCACTTCCTGGTCTTGGCATTCCCCAACACTGGGGCATAGAGCTTTCACAAGACCAAGGGCCTCTCCACTCATTGATGACTGAATAGGCCATCCTGTGCTACCTATGCAGCTGGAGCCATGAGTTCTACCATGTGTACTCTTTGGTTGGTGGCTTAGTCCCTGGGAGCTCTGGGGGTACAGGTTAATTCATATTGTTGTTCCTCCTATGGGGCTGCAAACCCTTCAGCATCTTGGGTCCTTTCTATGGCACCTTCATTAAAGACCCTGTGCTCCGTCTAATGGATGGCTGTGAGCATCCAGTTTTGTATTTGTCAGGCACTGGCAGAGCCTCTCAGGAGACAGCAATATCAGGCTCCTGTCAGCAAGCACTTGTGGGCATCTGCAATAGTGTCTGTGTTTATGATTGAACATGGTAAGGATCCCAGGACTGTAATTCCTTTCAGTTTCTGCTCCATACTTTGTCTCTGTAATTACTTCCATGGCTGTTTTGTTCCCTCTTCAAAGAAGGATTTAAGTATCCACACTTTGGTCTTTCTTCTTCTTGAGTTTCATGTGTTTTGTGGATTGTATCTTGGGAATTTAGAGCTTCTGGGCTAATATGCACTTATCAGTGAATGCATACCATGTATGTTCTTTTGTGATTGTTTTACTTCACTCAGGATGATATCCTCCAGATCCTTCCATTTCCCTAAGAATTTTATGAATCCATTGTTTTTAATAGCTGAGTAGCACTTCATTGTTAATGTACCATATTTTCTGTATCCATTCTTCTGTTGAGAAACATCTGGGTTCTTTCCAGTTTCTGGCTATTATAAATGAGGCTGGTATGAACATAGTGGAGCATATGTCCTTATTACATGTTGGAGCATCTTCTGGGTATATGCCCAGGAGTGGTATAGCTGGGTCCTCTGGTAGTACTATATACAATTCCTGAGGAACCACCAAACTGATTTCCAGAGTGGTTGTATCAGCTTGCAATCCCACCAGCAATGAAGTAATGTTCCTCTTTCTCCACAACCTCTTCAGCATCTGATGTTACCTGAGTTTTTATCCTAGCCATTCTGTCTGGTGTGAGGTGGATCTCAGGTTTGTTTTGATTTGCGTTTCCCTGATGACAAAGGATGTTAAACATCTTTTGATGGTTCCCATCCTTAGGTGGTTCTTAGCCATTTCATATTCCTCAGTTGAAAATTATTTGTTTAGCTCTGTACCCCATTTTTAATAGGGTTACTTGTTTCTCTGGAGTCTAATTTGTTGAGTTCTTTGTGTATATTGAATATTAGTCCTCTATAGGATGTAGGATTGATAAAGATCTTTTCCCAATTTGTTGGTTGCCTTTTTGTCCTATTGACCGTGTCCTTTGATTTACAGAAGCTTTGCAATTTTTTAAAGTTTCATTTATTGATTCTTGATCTTATAGCCCAAGCCATTGGTATTCTGTTCAGGAATTTTTCCCCTCTGCCCATATGTTCAAGGCTATTCCCTACTTACTCTTCTATAAGTTTCACTGTATCTGGTTTTATATGAAGGTGCTTGATCATCTTGGACTTGAGGTTTGTACAAGGAGATAAGAATGGATTCATTTGCATTCTTCTTTGTGCTAACTGCCTGTTGAGCCAGCACCACTTGTTGAAAAGGCTGTCTTTTTTTTTTTTACTAGATGGTTTTAGCTCCTTTGTCAAAGATTGAGTGAGCATAGGTGTATGGGTTCATTTCTGGGTCTTCAATTCTATTCCATTGTTCCACCTGCATGTCACTGCACCAATACAATGCAGTTTTTTATCATCATTGTTCTGTAGTACAGTTTGAAGTCAGGGATAGAGATTCCACCTGAACTTCTTTTATTATTGAGAATAGTTTTTGCTATCCTAGGTTTTTTGTTATTCCAGATGAATTTGCAAGTTGCTCCTTCTAACTCTGTGAAGAATTGTGTTGTAATCTTGATGGGGATTGCATTCTGTAGATTGCTTTTGGCAAGATGACCATTTTAACTATATCAATCCTGCCAATGCATGAGCATGGGAGATCTTTCCATCTTCTGAGACCTTCTTCGATTTCTTTTTTCAAAGCTTGAAGTTCTTGTCATGCAGATCTTTCTCTTGCTTAGTTAGAGTCACACCAAGATATTTTATATTATTTGTGACTACTGTGAAGGGCATTACTTCTTTTATTTCTTTCTCAGCCTGTTTATTCTTGTGCAGAGGAAAGCCACTGATTTGTTTGAGTTGATTTTATAACCAGCTACACTGCTGAAGTTGGTTATATTTTAGGAGTTTGCTGGTGGAATTTTTTGGTTCACAAGTATACTATCGTATCATCTGCAAATACTGATAATTTGACTTCTTCCTTTCCAATTCGTATCCCTTTGATCTCCTTTTCTTGTCTAATTGCTCTGGCTAGGACTTCAAGTACTATATTGTATAGGTAGGGAGAGAGTGGGCAGCTTTTTCTAGTCCCTGATTTCAGTGGAATTGTTTAAAGTTTCTCTCCATTTATTTTTATGTTGGCTACCCATTAGCTGTATATTGCATTTACTATGTTTAGTTATGGGCCTTAAATTCCTGATCTTTTCAAGTCTTTATCATGAAGGGATGTTGGATTTTGTCACATGCTTTCTCAGCATCTAATGAGATGATCATAGGATTTTTTTCTTTGAGCTTATTTATTTAGTGGATTATGTTGATGTATTTTCATATATTGTACTATCTCTGCATCCCTGGAATGAAGCCTACTTGATCATGATGGATGATCATTTTGATTTGTCCTTGGAATCGATTTGAGATAGTTTTTAAAGTATTTGTGCATTGATATTCATAAAGGAAATTGGTCTGAAGTTCTCTTTCTCTGTGGGGTCTTTGTGTGGTTTAGGTATCAGAGTAATTGTGACACATAGAACGAATAGAGCAGAGTACCTTCTATTTTTATTTTGAGGAATAGTTTGAGGAGTATTGTTATTAGGTCTTCTTTGCAGGTCTGATAGAACTCTGCATTAAACCCATGTGGTCTTGGGTTTTTTGTGGTTGCTAGACTATTAATGACTGTTTCTCTTTCTTAGAGGATATGGGACTCTTTAGATCATTTATCTGCTCTTGATTTAACACTGTTACCTGGTATCTGTCTAAAAATTTTCCACTTCACCCAAGTTTTCCAGTTTTGTTGAGTATAGACTGTTGTAGTAGGATTGTTGATTTTTTTGATTTTTCTCAGTTTCTGTTGTTATGTCTTCTTTTTTGTTTCTGATTTTGTTAATTAGGATACTGTTTTTGTTCCCTCTAGTTAGTCTGAGTCAAGGTTTATCTATTTTGTTGATTTTCTCAAAGAACCAGCTCCTGGTTTGGTTGATTCTTTGTATAGTTCTTTTTGTTTCCAATTAGTTGATTTCAGCCCTGAGTTTGATTATTTCCTGCTGTCTACTCCTCTTGCGTGAATTTGCTTCTTTTTGTTCTAGAGCTTTCAGATATGCATTCAAAATGCTAGTATATGTTTTCTCCAGTTTCTTTTTCGAGGCACTCAGAGCTATGAATTTTCTTCTGAGGTCTGCTTTTATTGTGTCCCATAAGGTTTGGCATGTTGTGGCATCATTTTCATTATACTCTAAAAAGTCTTTAATTTCTTTTTTTATTTCTTCCTTGACCAAGTTATCATTGAGTAGAGTGTTGTTAAGCTTCCACATGTATGTGGGCATTCTATTGTTTATGTTGTTATTGAGGAACAGCCTTAGTCTGTGGTGATCTGATAGTGTACATGGGATTATTTCAATCTTCTTGTATCTGGTGAAGTCTGTTTTTTGACCAACTATATGGTCAGTTTTGGAAAAGGTACTATGAAGTAATGAGGAGAAGGTAAATCTTTTTGTTTTAGGATAGGATGTTCTATAGATAACTATAAATTCTATTGGTTCATAAATTCTGTTAGTTTCACTGTGTGTCTGTTTATTCCATTTCCATGATCTGTCCATTGCAGAGAGTAGGGTTTTGAAGTCTCCTACTATTATTGTGTGCTTTGCAATGTGTGCTTTGAGCTTTAGTAAAGCTTCTCTTATAAATGTGGATGCCCTTTCATTTGGAGCATTGATGTTTAGAGTTGAGAGTTCATCTTGGTAGATTTTAACCTTGATGAGTATGAAGTATCCATCCTTATGTTTTTTGGTAAGTTAAGGTTGAAAGTTCATTTAATTCGATATTAGAATGGCTACTCCAGCTTGTTTCTTGGGACCATTTTCTTGGAAAATTATTTTCCGGCATTTTATTCTGAGGTAGTGTCTGTCTTTGTCACTGAAGTAGGTTTCCTGTATGAAGCAAAATGCTGGGCCCTGTTTGTGTAACAAGTCTGTTTGTCTATATTTTTCACTGGGGAATTGAGTCCATTGAGATTAAGAGATTTTAAGGAAAAGTAATTGTTGCTTCCCTTTATTTTTGTTGTTAGAGATGGAATTATCTTTATGTGACTATCAGTGACCTCCCCAGCCTGAAGTGGGCTGGACCAGACTTTGTCCTTGCCACAAGCAGCTAGCCCACTTAGGGTGGAGTTTCCTGAGATAAAGAAATCTGTTTTGTCCTGCTGCTTCTCAGAGATCTGCCATCCTTTGCCTCTCAAGTGCTAGGATTAAAGGTGTGCGCTGCTGCCACCACCACCACCACCACTACCACCACCACCACCACCACCAACATCACTACCACCACCACCAGGCTGCTTCTATTTAAATAATAAATATAAGGAGGAACTGTGACCTCCCCCAGTCTCAAAGGGCTTGGACCAGACTTTGTCATTGCCACAAGCAGCTAGCTCACTTAGAGCAGAGTTTCCTGAGATAAAGACAGCCCTTTTGTCCTGCCACTCCTCTGCCTCTTCTGAAGTTCCTGCTAGGAGCCACACCCTGCCGAGCTGCTTCACCTGAATTCTGGATGGAACAAGGAGATGCTAATTAGGCCACAAGATACTGGCTTACTGGGGGATGGGTTCCCTGCCTATATATTCACAAGCTCTGAAGTACATATTGGACCTTGATTGGAACCCTTCGACTTGGTCTGGTTATTTCTCTTGCAGTCTGATTCCCTTATTTTCTCCAGGCCCCTGCCTCTCTTTCAGGAACCTGGTTTGCATAGTTGCTGGCAGCTATAGCTATCTTTCTTTAGTTTTGTTAGAAGATTACTTTCTTGCTTTTTTAGGGTGTATAAATTTGGTTTTGTCATGGAATACCTTGGTTTCTCCATCTGTGATTTAAGAGTTTTGCTGGGTATAGTAGCCTGGGCTGACATTTGTGTTCTCTTAGGGTATGTATGACATCTGCTCAAGATCTTCTGACTTTCATAGTCTCTAGCAAGAAGTCTGGTGTAATTCTGATAGGTCTACCTTTATATGTTACTTAACCTTTTTCCTTTACTGCTTTTAATATTCTTTCTTTGTTTAATGCATTTGGTGTTTTAATTATCATGTTATGGTAGGAATTTCTTTTCTGTTCCAAACTATTTGGAGTTTTGTAGGCTTCCTGTATGTTCATGGGCATCTCTTTCTTTAGGCTAGGGAAGTTGTCTTCTATATTTTTGCTGAAGATATTTACTGGCCCTTTAAGTTGGAAATCTTCATTCTCTTCTCTACTTATTATCCTTAGGTTTGGTCTTCTCATTGTGTCCTGGATTTCCTGGATGTTTTGGGTTAGGAGCATTTTGCATTTTACATTTTCTTTGTTGTGTCAATGTTTTCTATGGTATCTTCTGCACCTAAGATTCGCTCTTCTATCTCTTGTATTCTGTTGGTAATGTTTGGATCTATGGCTCCTGACTTCTTTCCAAGGTTTTCTATATCCAGAGTTGTCTCTCTTTGTGATTTCTTTATTGTTTCTACTTCCATTTTTAGATCCTGAATGGTTTTGTTCCATTCATTCACCTGCTTGGCTGTGGTTTCCTGTAATTCTTTAAGAGATGTTTGTGTTTCTTCTTTAAGGGCTTCTACCTGTTTACTCGTGTTCTCCTGTAATTCTTTAAGGTATTTTTGTGTTTCCTCTTTAAGGGCTTCTTCATTTCTATCTGTTTTCTCCTGTATTTCTTTAAGGGAGTTATTTATGTTCTTCTTAAAATCCTCTATCAATATCATGAGATATGATTTAAATCCTTATCTTGCTTTCCCCATGTGTTGGGGTATCCAGGACTTGCTGTGGTGGGAGTACTAGGTACTGATTATGCCAAGTATTCCTGTTTTCTGTTCATAAGAATCTTGCATTTACATTTTGCCATCTGTTAATCTCTGGTGTTAGATGTTCTTGCTTTCTCTGTCTGGAGCTTGTTTCTCCTCTCTGTGAGTCTGTAAACCTGTGTCAGCACTCCTGGGAGGCCATCTCTCTCCTGGTATGACCTGTGCACAAAGGGCTTCAGATGAGTCCCACCTCCTGGGTGCAGATGGAGGCATGAAGGACCCTGTCCCAGCTGCTCTGCTGCTTCTGTGGCCTGTGTGCTCCTGGCTGGTCCCACCTTAGACTGTCACTGGAGAGAAAATTGTAATCTCTCCTGAGTCCTGGGGTCAGAGCACTGCCTTTGTTGTTTTATTGGGTAATTGAGTCCATTGAGTCCATTGATGTTGAGAGATATTAGGGAACAATGATTGTTGCTTCCTGTTATTTTGTTGTTGGAGGTGGAAAAATTAATTTCATGAAAAGATTAATTTCTTGATATTTTAGGGTGTAGTTTCCTTCCTTGTGTTGGACTTTTCCTTCTATTATCCTCTGTAGGGCTAGATTAGTGGAAAGATATTGTTTAAATTTGATTATTTCTTGGAAAACCTTGTTTTCTCCATCTATAGTAATTTCGAGATTTTCTGGGTATAGTAGCCTAGGCTGGAATTTGTGTTCTCTTAGGGTCTGTATGACATCTTCCCTGGATCTTCTAGCTTTCTTTTTTATAAAAAAAAATATCAGATATTTTCTTTACTTATATTTCAAATGATATCCCCTTTCCCAGTTTCCCTTCCAAAAAAAAAAAAAAAAACCCACCTCTATTTTCTTCCTCCTCTTCCTGCTCAACAACCCTCTCTCTCCAGCTTCCTGGTCCTGGAAATCCCCTACAATGGGGCATAGAACCTTTACAGGATGACTACACCACCCTCTGCTACATATGCAGCTGGAGCCATGAGTCCCACCAGGTGTACTCTTTGGTTGGTGGTTTATTCATTGGGAACTCTGAGTATATTAGTTAGTTAATATTGTTCTTACTCTTAAGGGGCTGTATACCTCCTTCACCTCCTTGTGTCCTTTCTCTAGCTCCTTCACTGTGGACCCTGTGTTCAGTCCAATAGATGGCTGTGAGCCTCATATTCTCTGTTGAGAAGTCTGATGCAATTCTGATAGGTCTGCCTTTATATGTTACTAGACCTTTTTCCCTTACTGATTTCATTATTCTTTCTTTATTTTGTGCATTGTGTGTTTTATTAATTATGTGAAGAGAGGAATTGCTTTTCTGGTTCCATCTGTTCAGAGTTCTGTATGCTTCTTGTATGTTTATGGGCATTTCTTTCTTTAGGTTAGGAAACTTTTCTTCTATAATTTTGTTGAAGATGTTTTTGTCCTTTTGAGTCGGGAATCTTTACTCTCTTTTATACCTAATATTCTCAGGTTGGATCTTTTCATTGTGTCCTTGATTTCTTGAATGTTTTGAGATAGGATTATTTTGCTTTTTGTATTTTCCTTGACTGTTGTTTGAACATCTTCTATTGTGTCTTCTGCCACTGAGATTCTCTCTTCCATCTCTTGTATTCTGATGGTGATGCTTGCATCTGTGACTCCTGTTTTTTTTCCTAGGTTTTCCATCTCTAGGGCTGTTTCCTTTGATTTTTCTTTAAGGATTCTATTTCTACTTTTAGATTCTGGATGGTTTTGTTCAATTCCTTCTCCTGTTTGATTGTGTTCTTTTGTATTTCTGTAAGAGAGTTATTTATGTCCTTTTAAAGTCCTATATCATCTTCAAGAAATGAGAGTTTAGATCTTAGTATTGCTTTATAGGTGTGTTGTGGTATCCAGGTCTTGCTGTGGTGAGAAAATTGGGTTATGATATTGTCAAGTCAAATTAGTTTCTGTTGTTTATGTTCTTAAGTGTGTCTCTTACCATTTGGTTATTTCTGGTGTTATCTGTCCTCCCTGTATCTCACTGGAGACATTCCTTTCTGTGATCCTGTTATCCTGTGTTCCTGGAAGTGTCAGAATATCTGGGGTGTTGGGCGGCAGCTAGGGTGTGGGCTGCATCTGTTCAGGTTCAGCACTGTAGCTCTGCTCCCAGCACAAGTTGGAACTGGAAGGCATGCAAGTCTCTGGGTGGACATATATATGTTTTAAAGTAAGGTTTTTAAATATGTTTCTCTATCATTTTTTTCAGATATGCCCAATGTCTCATGTCTCTCTCTTCCTTCTCTTTCTTCTGTATCACCTTTTTTGCCCCCTTAGCTAAAAAAAATTTATTTTATACATCTTTTACATCCTTTTAAAACACCCTTGATTGTCAATTTGAAGTGATTTTGAATCACCAAGTGAAAAAAAATGAGTTATTAAGTCCAATTATTTAGAGGTGGTATTTAGAGTTTCTTCACATGTGTATAATGCTATTCCATGGGCCAAGCTACAGGAAAGAATAAAAGAAAATCAAACAACTGATCATTAGCATTCATTGTTTTATACTTCCTAATTTTGAATACAATATAACCAGTTGTGTCTTCCTCATGACACCATCCTTTATCTGCCATGATGTATTCTATCCTGGGAAACTACCAAATAACCTCTTCTTTTCTCAAGTTTCTTTGTAACATCAGTGAATCAAGTAACTAATGCACTAGTTAACAATTTTTCTATATAAAAATTATTTGTGAGATAACCATATTTCAAATTCTAAGAAATGCCAATAATCAAAGTTATCATTTTGATCTAGAAATTATAGCCTTATATTATTGTAACGTATTTCAGAAATAAGCATCTTGACACAGTACAGTTGAATATTCCTGACATGAAAACCTAAGAGTAAATTACTACATAAACTCTACAAGTAGAATTTCATAACTTCAGTTTGTGGATGCTGACCAATAACTTTCCTCAAGATATCCACAAATATGAAGAAGTCCTGAATATAAACACTTCTGGACCTAAGTATTTCTGATAAGGAATACCCAGCCTGTAGAATATATTTAGCTTTAGAGCAGAAAATTTTAAGTTCTTTTATAATTTTAGACTAGTCACTCAGTGGAACTCTTTCATAAGAATCCATTTTTAGATAATGTAATACAGCAGAGAAAGAAACCACAAAGTTGTTTTTTAAGTCACATTTTCCAAGTGACTAATTTTAAAGACAAACATAATAGATCATATTTGCTATATACATCATGGGTTGGTCAGTCATCACTTTGAACAAGATTGTAGATTTGGGTGAACAAATTATATGATGATTTCTGAGATAGTTTTCTCAGGTTTTTGAGGAGCTTACTGCCTTGAGAGCTCAAGACAGGGAAAAATATCTTGTAGAACATTAAAAAAGTAAGGATATTGTCAAGGATGTAGCTCAGTTGGGAGAACGTTTGTCTAGAGGAAAACTAAACCTTGGTTTGGGCCCTGTATAAATACATTATGGTATAGCATACCTGAGATACCAGAAGGATTAAGAGAAGAAGTCACCCACAGCCACATAGGTAGTTTGAGGTCTGTCTGCAATGCATGAAACCTCATTTTAAAAAAGAAGATGCCAAAAGAAAACCAAAATTTATTAATCCTCTAGCATTATGCATATTTTATATGTATAATCACATTTAATTTATAAATTATATATGCAGAAAATTGTTATTGGAATTTGGCAATAGACTAATGACAACTACAAAGCTAATGAGGTGAATATTCAATACCTCTGGACTTTCCAAAAATGGCCATTGTTTTTCTACATTAAAAAATCTATATCCTTTAGATTTCTCTGGAATTATTAAACTAAGCAAATTTTATCAAAAGTTATGTAGTCAAATTTATGATATTAAAAATGTAATCTTAATTAAAAAATTAAAACCCTGAAATATGTATCTAAAACTTCAGTATTTGGAAGAAGCCTGACTTGATATGTGCAGAGTTGATTGTTCTGTTCAGGGCTTGTTACTTTGTATGAGACTGAAATCATGATTGTTGACAATATATTCATGAGTCAGTGACTTGACACAAGTGCCATTTAGTGTTTCATAGTGCTTCCTAATGAAAATGGCATTAAAGATAATTAAGCAAACTGTTTTTAATCTCTTTGATTACTGTCTTCTACTCCTTCTAATACTTAGCATTTACTTGCAACAGATGACTGAATTTCAACATCTTTTCTTTCTGATGTGCAACATTAGAACACTGTTTATTTAGTACTTTAGTAACATTCACTGCTTCTTCAGCATATTTCAAAGCCTTTGCTTTCCAAACTTTCAGCCAACAATTACTGAGAGCCTATTATTCTTTAACTATGGGGCACAAAAAGATTTAGTGAATGTGATCCTTCTCCACAAAGAACTAAAATGCACATAAATAAGGAAAGTAATAGTTCAAGTTGGTATCTTAGAAGATAAGAGCAAATGGGAATTGTAAAATAAAGTGTTTTCTTGCCAGCTGGTTTGACTGTAGGAGATGGCTCAGCCTTGTAACTAGGCCTTGAAATTAGATAAAGCACTGACAGATGGATAGGGTAAAGGGTTCTTGATATTTGCTTTGCCCTCATGAGTGCACTCTATGCTCCTTTCGAATACTCATCATCAATTTTTGCTTTCTGTGTCCCATCAAAAACCTCTTGTCATAAGTTTCTTTAAATTTTTAAAGCTTCCCTTAGTCCTGACATTAATTGAACTACTAATGGTATTGGACAATATTGATCTTCACATCACATCTATAATCCTAGCAATGTTTTTTAAAACTATATTAATTAATTTATTTATTGCTTAAGAGACACTAAACTTTTTCCTCTGCCTTGACAGACATTTGTTTTAAACTTTCTTTCATGAAGCTTGATTTGACAAGTCCTTTAATTGGTAGCAGCTAAGTTCTTAGATATCTGAGCCTAACATTTCACATGGCCAGTAATTTTGTTTTGTATTTTTCATTTTTAACACAATACTAGAATTTTGTGCATGTGTCAGAAGTTCTTAAGCTTTGATACACATTATGTTGACTAATGAAGATTTTTAAATTCCCAGGTGGAATTTTTATTTAGTTTTATTAGAGATGGAAGAGCATCAGTATTTAATTTGAAACCTCCTCTGGTCAATTAAATGTGTGGTTTGGTTGAGAATCAAGGAATGGTGTGATATCATCTATTTCTGTATCGTCAAATGTCATAAAAATATAGTAATATAAATGACTTTCTCTGAGTTTGTTACTGAAGTTCAGACTTACAAGGAAAGTTCAATAATGTAAAGAAATTGGTTTATTTAGCTTACACTTTTAGCGGGTGAAAGCACAATAATATTTGGCAGCTATATTTGGTTTCTTTTGAGGGTCATCTATCAACATTCTACCGTAAGGATGGACTCATAGATATTGCACAGGTAAAAGGGAAAGATAACATGGTGAATATATTCAAAAGAATGGCAGAGGCTGGCCTTGCTCTTTTAGAGAAACCCAAGCCTTGAGAACTGAATTAACAAAAGCACTCTATTATACATTCAAGAGTAGTGCACTGGACAACTTAAGTATCTTGTGCTATGCATTACTTTGTAAAAATGGTCCACCATTTTCCAATATTGATACACTGGGGATGATTATTCCTGCTCATGGACTCTTGGGAGACAAACTCAAACTACCTCTAAATCATAACACTCCCTAATGTTCATTTCAGTTATGTTCCAATAGTCTTTTAAATTCTCCTTCCATTCCTAATGTTCTAATCTTAGAATATGTCCCAGTTTATCAATTAAACTCTTTCTCAGGGTGTATCAGACACTCTGGCCTTCTCATTATTGCTTAAATACACCATACATGCATATGTAAAGGAATTTGGGTTTATTATAATATAGCTTTCAATGTAATATAAGTAGTTCTCTGTATCATTCAGACTAAATCTTCAGATATTTCTTTCCTCAAAGATGTTCTTACATTTTAAAACTAAATTCCATTTGTTTCTTTTTTCCATATCTGCCATGGGCACTTGCTTAATTTCTGCTTTTTCCTGTAGCAAATGTCCACAATAGGGTAAGGATATAGATTTCATTAGCATTATACCTCTAACATATTAAAAAACAATTTATAGTAGTGAGTGATGAAAAACATGAATAAATGAATTAAATGGGGGGGTTTGGGGTTAAGGGAATATGTGCAACACAAGAAAAAATAACTAATTTGGGAAATCATAGCTGGCAAAGTGTGCTCAGAAAGAAATTGCAAATGATTGGTTTCAGGAAGGGAAGTAAAAGGTAGAATGTGGAAAAGGCTAAAGGACACATGTGGACTTTAAGAAATGGTATTACCACAGATTTAATATTAACTAAAAAAGACTACATTCTTACTACTAACATTTAGGACAAAAATAGAGAAGACCCTGAGTAAAAGGAGGTTTATTGACAGGTCCAAATGGGGATCCAGCTCAATGGGAGGTCCCAAGACCTGAAACTATTACTGAAGCTGTGGAATGCTCACAAAAAGAGGCCTATCATGATGGCCCATCAAAAGATCCAACAAGAAGCTTTAAGAGTCAGATGCAGATATCTGCACCCAACCAATGGACAGAAGCTACTGACCCATGTGGTTGAATTAGGGAAAAGCTGGAAGAAGCTGAGGAGGAAGGCAACCCTGTAGGAGGACCAGCAGTCTCAATTAACTTGGACCTTTGAGATTTCTCAGACACTGGGAGACCAATCAGGCAGCATACACCAGCTGATATGAGGTCCTCAACACCTATTCAGCAGAAGATTGCCAGACTGGACTCAGTCAGAGAAGATGCACCTAACCCTCAAGAGACTGCAGGCCCCAGTGAATGGGGAGGTCTGAAAGGGTGGGGGTGGGGAAGGACATTGTCATGGAGATGGGATTGGAAATATGGGATGCAGAACAGTCAGAAGGTGGACAGGGAGGTGGATAAAATCTGGACTGTAAAAAAGATTAAACAAATTAAAAATATTCTCCTTTTATATATTACATCTGGACTGCATTTTCTGCTTCAGATACAGTCTTCCCTTTTACTTTACAAAAGATCGGCCTTTCTGGAATATCAACCAAACATGGCATAAAAAGTTACAAGAAGACTAGGCACAATCCTTCATATCAAGGCTGCAAGGGACAACCCAGTAGGAGAAGAAGTGTCTCAAGAGTAGGTAAAAGTGTGAGTGACTTCCCTCTTTCCACTGTTAGGAGTCCCACAATCACACCAACCTATACAAGATAACATATATGTATAGGACCTAGCTCAGATCCATATAGAGTCAGTGATTGCCACTTCAGACTCTGTGATCCTCTATGAGCCCTAGTTAGTTGATTCTGTGAGCCATGTTCTCCTGATGTTCTTCATCAGTGCCTCTGACTCCTACAATCCTTTTGGCCAGTTTTCTGTAAACTTTCGCTATTTGCTCATAATTGTATTTAACATCAAGTTAATGTAAAAAGGTAATGTAATAGTAATATATCTCACATCATACACCCAAAATATTGAACTTTTACTATATTGTGAAAGTAAATATTATATTTTATAGTAAAATTGAAAACTTTACTATAACAGTATTAACAAAAAAGAAAATTATAAAGGTCAATGATAAGCCAGGCCTGGTGTCACACACCTGTAATTCTAGCTACTTAAGAGGCTGAACTAGAAGGAACACAAGTTCAAGGCTAAAACCTTGTCTCAAGAAAGAAGGGAGTCTGAGTCTGTAACTTAAGTATAGAATATATGCCTAGCAGGAACAAGGCACTGTGTTCAATCCCCAGCACTGCATAGTGATTTAAAAATGCATGCTCATAAACATTCAAATATCAAGAAAATAAATTCTACTATAGCACAGAATTACTAAATATACAATTAGATTGCTTGGTTTAGCAGACTGACAGTCATCAGAGTACCACCAATTATAATGAATTTATTTTATATTCATGTAATGCCATTTATTTCTATAGAATCATGAATTACTATAATAAAGACATAAGTAATAGAAATTACATTGTAAGTTTCTAATGATTATTTTTAAGTTTTTTTCTTGTAGTTAATATTTATACTTTGCTTTGAAGATATTTTAATGCCATCCTACTGTAAAGAAATAAAAAGTGATCCTGTAACTATCAAAATATTTTCTAAATTAAACATATATTCTAAAAATTTGCAGAGTGATGGATATATGGCTTAGTGTATAAAGGCACTTGTCACCAGTTATGATGACCTCTGACCTGTTCTTACACACACACACACACACACACACACACACACACCATAACATAATTTTTAAAAATCACATTACATAAATGCAATGTTACGAAATTCCCTTTTATAAATTTAACATTTGAGAGTGATGTGATTTGCTTCAGGATTAAAATGTAAATGATTTTCTGATATTTACTCAGGGATGTGACGGAAGTTTCATTGTATAAATACTAACTTTTATGTGAACCACATCAGAAGGGTTCAAAACAGATAACTAAACTAGTCTGAGCATGTTGGCACTTGGGAGACAGTGGCAATTAGATATATTTGAGATTTGTGGCTAGATCTGCTCTACATTTTAGACATCCAGTGCTATATAGAGAGATTCTGCTTCAAACAAAGTAATAAATTACTCACTTTCATGTTGCTTACTATAAACTTGGGAAATAAGACTTGCTCCCACATGAAATATTAGACAATACTAAATTGTCATAAATTAATATATTTCCAAATTAAAATTTTTAAGTTTATACATGATATATCTTACAACTTGTCACTTTTTTCCATGACTAACCTGCTGAAAATTGCCAGAAACATTGTGCTGGGCTGAGAAAAAAATGTGAAGTGTAAGAATTCAGCATAAAGAGATAGGGATGGAAAAGTCTTATCATCCCTGTGTACCTAATTTCTGTTGGAGAAAACAGCAGAATACTCAGCAGTGTACTATTGAAATTCTTAAATAGTGGTGGTAGCAATAGTCTATATCTTTGTCTTCATCACCACCAAACTTACAAGTTCAGTATACTTGAATATTTAAACACAGTTAAGTTTTTGGAGTATTAAACAGAGTTTTATTCCCCTGATCATGTTTATATATGGGTATCACAGAGTAAAGATTTATTCTTTGAATAGTCCAAAGTTTAAATATTATCTTGCCAAATAATAAGCATTTGGCTTTCAAAAATTGTAGTCCTGTTTATCAGTGGATAACAGAAATGCTGCATAAAGTACACCAAACCACAAACACAAAAACCAATGAGGCTGTTTGGTACTTAAGATAGCCAAGCATAGACTTATATTTTATGAGAGCTTGTGGATATTTGACCATCTTCTTCAAATTCAAGGGTAAAAAATACAAAATCAAATTTGGACAACAAGAAAGAAATAGGCATCTGAATTCCTTTAAGGAGAACATTGTTGTAATTTTGGAGTTAAAGCTAGTGTATATTTACATTTAGAAAAGAACTGTAGAAACATGTTTATTTATCCAGATCTTTATTCCATAGTTAAGAGCAGTAAAATACATATCAAATGCAAACCCAAGTTCTCTGGATCAAAAATTTAATAGCAGGGTGCAAGATTTTGATACCTAATTTGATTATCCAATTCTCCTATGTTATGTACTATATAACATCTGTTTTACTTAGGAACAAACAAACAGATAAACAAAAGTTTTATGTTCAAAACAAATGAGCAAACTGTGACCTAAGGAAATAATCTAATAGATTATAACAAAGTATTTTTGAAACAATGATGGATTCTATTTTGTGTGTCTTTGTTTCTATACTATTCTCATACAATTATACTGAGTCTATAGACAAACCTAAAGTTGCTTCAAATTCATACAGATTGTGTGTATATAATTAAAACAGATAAAAGGATATTAAAGTTTTATATGAGTTATATTTGACAGGAATAATTAGTCAAACAGAGTAGGCATAATAGCAGTTATAACCTTTATGTTATTTTTGAAGTTATGTACAGGGAATTTATTTTACAATTTATTGTAAAAACTAATTTACAGCTTAATTTTTATCTCCTTTCTTCTTAAATCTTTGTCAGTATTTTACTCTATTTTAGTTAAGTTTAATTCTACCACAAGCGTTCATTTTATTTTGGTAACAAATAATCAGTGAAAAAGTATTTTGAGTCAGAGTTAGAGGAAATCAAGATGCATTTAAAGAACTAATTTTTCAGTTCTCCGATCACTGGATTCTTTAGTTTTCTGTCAGTCACTTTTCTTGATGCAGTTCTGAGATAAACAGTCATGCTAGTTCTTCCTAAATGTGTCATGATAGCAAAGAGAAAATTTCATATTTTCTTCTAGACATGATTTAAATTGTTCTCAGTGTATTAAACTCTATTGTTTGGGATGGATATAGTTCATCCCAGAGATCAAAGTCTAAACTGTGGAGAAGCAAACTATGCAGAAGAGGAGAAAAGGGAGTACAACATGAGAATATACTTTCAAACATGAAATAAGAAGGGGTTATCATTATCAGTTACCCACATTGAGTACTTCCAGTGTTCAGTGCACTCTAACAAGGTCAGTAGAGCATAGAGACTCCACAAAATGTGTCCATGAACCTATCCCTTAGTAGTTCCCTTGGAAAGGATGTGAATATTTATAAAGATCTTTGATGCAGAAGAGATAAAGAAGTGCAGACAATAAAGACAGATTATAATTTCAGAAAAAAGAAGGAAAGCTGTTCTAACTTCCAAATTTAGACACTGTGATTTTAGCACAGTGAGCATTGTTTTGTAGTTTTACACAGGACATAGTATCAAAAAGTTTAGAAAATACAGGTATATATTTATGTTAAAATATGCATATTATTAATAGAAGTTCTACCTTAATGACACTAAGGCACATATTTCTCACCTAAATATAACCTCCTATGAGATTAGACATAGAACTATATATTTGAGGTTATGCTCAACATGATTGATACCATGGAAACATTCCTGATATGATTAACACTAAAAGGGATTCAGGGCAAGAATGTAGAAAATTTGGTAGAATTTGTACAATGGATATGCATTTCAGCCAGAAAGTGATTTTAATTTTATTTTTATCTATGAATTAACATTTTTTAGTCAAAATGTACCCATATATATTTCAGTAGAATAGAAGATGGCATTAATGAACCATTGATCAAGATCAGCACCAAGTTAAGTGTTATTCCTCAATATTGTTCTTGTTTGGCTGGATAACAGAAGGTAAGCCACATTTTTCGTGGATGGAGATAAGCCCAAAAGGCCTTAACTCAACACATAGAACTATATGCAACCAATTAAAGCTCAGAGTAAGAGAGGTGCTCTTCCCTAGGGAAGAACAGATCAATTGATGCCAAATGGTCAGCCCTGAAAACATACATACAGCTAGCATTAACATTAACTAACTTAAGAGGCTATATTTAGGGACACATAGTATATTCCTATACATATATGAATGCAAAAACAAGTAGTGAAAAGGAGGCTAAATTTGAAGTAGAGCTGTGAGAATTACATGGGAGGGTTTAGAGGGAGGAAAAAGAAGGGAGAAATGTAATTCAATTTTAACTACAGGAATTCAAAAATATCCAAAATCAATATACAAAAATTTAAAAGCTGTTTATGCTAATATAGCAGCATGCAAACCTGTATATATTGTGTAATGGTAAGTCTTATTATATATATATATATATATATTTATAATTTCAGAAATTGTTTAATTTCTTTGACATAAAAACTCTTTTCGTTCACATATTAAATATTTTATAAATGTACACTATGCACATTAGCTTTATGGGTGTTTTTTTCACTTTTGAGGAGGAGCCAGTATAAGTTAAGAAGTCTTATATTCTTATACCTTGGCATTTTTAATTATAATTGTTGGGTATTTTTTAGAGGAGAAAATCTTTTTTAATTTAAATTTTTACTTATTTTATTTATTTACATTTACATTATTGCTCCCTCTTGGTCACCCCTCCCACAGTAGTTCCTTATCCCATTCCTCTTCCTCCTTGCCCCTGAAATGTGCTCCCACCAACTAGGCCTCCCTTCCCTGGTGCCTCAAGTCTCTCCAAGATAGAGTGCATCTTCTCCTACTGAGGCCCGATCAGGCAGATCTCTGTCATATATGTCCCAGGGTCCATGGACTAGCCAGTGTATCCTTTCAGTTGGTAGCTCAGTCTCTGGGAATTCCTTGGGGTCTTGGTTAGTTGATTATGATGGTCTTCTTGTGGGGTCACTTTCTCTTTCAGCTTCTTTAATTTATCCCCTAATTCAACCATAGGTGTCCATGAGTTTAGTTCAATGGTTGGGTGTAAGTATCTTCTTTCAGAGGACAGCCATGCTAGGCTCCTGTCTGTAAGCACACCATAACATCAGTAATATTGTCAGGCCTTGGTGCCCTCCCATGATAGGGAACCCAAGTGGGACCTGCCACTGGAGCACCTTTCCCTCAGTCTCTTCTCCATTTTTGTCCTGGCAGTTCTATTAGAAAGGAAAATTTCTCCATTTCCATCCCTGTAAACCTTTCAGACTGGAATAATTATGGGTCAGAGTTGTGACTATGAGATGCCCTACCCCTCCCTCATTTGATGCCCAGTCTTTCTGCTGGAGGTGGGCTCTATAAGTCCAGTGACAGGCCCAAAGTGGAATCCAGCTCAAAGAGAGGTCCCAAGACCTGACACTATTACTGAGGCTATGGAGCAATCACAAAAAGGAACCTAGTATGACTACACTCAGGAAGACCCCACAAGCAGCTGAAAGAGTCAGATGCAGATATTTGCACCCAACAATGGACAGAAGCTGCTGACCTCTGTGGTTGAATTAGAGAAGGCTGAAAGAAGCTGAGGAGAAGGGCGATTCTGTAGGATGACCAGCAGTCTCAATTAACCTGGTCCCCTGAGATCTCTCAAAACACTGGGCCACCAATCAGGCAATATAGACCAGCTGCCAAGGCCCCCAATGCACATACAGCAGAGGACTGCTGGATCTGTGTTTATTCAGAGATGATACACCTCCAGTCAAGAGACTGGAGGCCCCAGGGAGTTTGGAGGTCAGGTGGGGTGGGGGGTAGGGACATTC
>NC_045030.1:82604247-82609368 GCF_008632895.1 Mastomys coucha | reverse complement strand
TGGGATGTGGAGCTGTTGGAGGGTGGATGGGGGAATAAAATATGGAGTGTGAAAATAATTAAATAAATAAAATTAGAAAAAATAAAGGAACAATTCTAGGTCAGAAATTTTAACTTTAGGTTAGTAACCTTGTCCATATACTTGAGTTCCTGTCTAACTACTAGAAATGGACTTCAAGTTCCCTCTCCTCAATGATCAGCATTTTGCCTAAGGTCACCCCCAATGCGTGCTGAGAGTTCCTTACCTCCTGGGTCTCTGGTACTTTCTAGAGGGTCTTCCTACCTCTCTCCACCCTCGCTGCTTATTTCCATTCATTCTCTTGGTGCTCTTGGTTTCTCTCGGATTCCCCCATATCCTGTTTCCCCTTTGCCTTCCCCCTGCCCTCTTCCACCCAGGTCCCTCCTTCCTTCTGCCTTCCATGATTATTTCCTTCCCTTTCCAAGTGGGAATGAAGCCTACTCACTTGGGTCTTTCTGTTTGTTTTACTTCTTACAGTCTCTAAGTTGTATCCTAGATGTTCTCTACTTTATAATTAATGTCCATTTATTGGTGAGTACATACCATGCATGTCCTTTTGGGTCTGAGTTAGATCACTCAGGATGATATTTTCTACCTCCATCCATTTGCCTGTCAAATTTATGATGTCCATGTTTTTAGTAGCTGGATGTCATTCCATTATGTGAATGAACTACATTTTTTTACCCATTCTTCAGTTGAGGAATGTCTGGGTTGTTTCTAGCTTCTAGGTATTAAATATAAGGCTGCTATTAACATGGTGTACTACATGTCCTAGTGGGATAATGGGGGCATCTTTTGTGTATATACTCAAGAGTGGTATATCTGGGTCTTCAGGAAAAAGTATTTCCAATTTTCTGAGGAACCTCCAGATTGATTTCCAGGGTGATTGTACCAGTTTGCAATCCCAGCAGCAATGGAGGAATGTTCCCCTTTCTCCACATCCTCACCAACATGTGCTGACACTTGGTGTGAGAAGGAATCTCAGAGTCATTTTGATTTTCATTTCCCAATGACTAAGGATGTTGAACATTTCTTTAAGTGCTTCTTGGCTACTAGCGATTATACTGTTGTGAATTCTCTGCTTAGGTCTGTGTCCTATTATTTAATTGGTTTATTTGGTTCTTTTGGAGTTTAACTACTTGAGTTCTTTATATATTTTAGCTTTTAGTGCTTTGTTGGATGTAGGGTTAGTGAAGTTTTTATCCCCAACCTGTAAGTTGTCAATTTGTCCTATTAACTGTTTCTTTTTGCCTTACAAAAGCTTTTCAGTTTAATGAGGAACCATTCATTAATTTTTGATCTTAAAGCCTGAGCCACTGCAGTTCTCTTCAGGAAATTTCCTCCCTGTTCCAATGAGTTTGAGGTTCTTTCCCACTTTCACCTCTATTAGATTCAGTGTATGTGATTTTATGTAGAGGTTCTTGATGCACTAGGAATTAAAATTTGTGCAAGGTGATAAATATGGATCTATTTTCATTTTCTTACATACAGACCACCAGTTAGACCAACACCATTTATTGAAGATGCTTTCTGTTTTTTTAACTGTATATTTTGGCTTCCTTGTCAAAGATCAAGTGTCCACAGGAGTATGGGTTTACTTCTGTGTCTTCAATTCTATTCCATTGAGCAACCTGTCTGTCTCTGTACAAATACCATGTGGTTTTTATCAATATTGTTTTGTAGAACAGCTTCTGGTGAGAGGTGGTGATTTCCCTGGAAGTTCTTTATTGTTAAGAATTGTTTTGGCTATCCTGGGATTGTTGTTACAAATGAATTTGAGAATTTCACTTTCTATCTCTGTGAAGAATTGAGTTGAAATTTTGATGGGGATTGCATTGAATCTATCGATTGCTTTTGGTAAGATGGGCCTTTTCACTATGTTAATTCTACCAATCCATAAGCATGGGATCCTTACATCTACCAATTGGTAGATTAATTAGATCTACCTTAGATTCATTAATTCTACCAATCCAAGATCCTTATCTTCTGAGGTCATTTTCCATTTCTTTCTTCAGGGTTTTGAAGTTCTTGGTGTATGTACAGATTTTTATTTGGCTAGTAAGAGTCACACCAAGATATTTTATACTCTTTGTGGCTATTGTGAAAGGTATTGTTTTCCTAATTTCTTTCTTAGCCTATTTATCATTTGTATAAAGGAAGGCTACTGAATTCTTTGAGTTAATTTTATATCCTGCTACTTTGCTGAAGTTGTTTATCAGCTGCAGGTGGTCTGTGGTGGAATTTTGAGGGTCACTTATATATATTATGATATCATCTGCAAATAATGATACTTTGACATCTTCCTTTCCAATTTGTTTCCCCATGATTTCCTTTTGTTGTCTAATTGCTCCAGCTAGAACTTGGAATAATATATTAAATAGATCATGAGAAAGTGGGCAACCTTGTCTGGTCCTGGATTTTAAAGTATTTGTTTCTAGAGTCTTTCCATTTAATTTGCTGTTGGCTGTTGGTTTGTTATATATTTGTTTTATTGTTTAGGTATGTTCCATGAACTCCTGATAGCCACAGAACTTTTAACATGAAGTAGTATTGTATTATGTTAGAGGACTTTTCATTATCTAATGAGATGATAATGTGTTTTTCCCTTTTGCTTGTTTATATCGTGTATTTTGTTGATGGATTTTTATATATTGAACCATCCCTGAATCCCTGGTATGAAGCTTACCAGATCATGCTGAATGATCTTTTTAATGTGTCCTTGCATTCAGTTTCTGAATATTTTCTTGAATATTTTTGCATTTATATTCATAAATGATATTGGTCTGAGTTTATTTATTTTTTGGTTATTTGTATGGTTGAGTTATCAGAATAATTGTGGGTTTATAGAAAGAATTAGGTAGCATTCCCTCTGTTTCTATTTTGTTGAATAGTTCGAGGAGTTTTGATATTAGCTCTTCTTTGAAGTTCTGGTTGCTGGCTGACAGAAGCCTGATATAGCTGTCTCCTGAGAGGCCCTAGCAGTGCCTAACTAATAGAGAAGTAGAGGCTCACAGCCATCCATTGGACTGAGCACAGGGTCCCCAATGAAGGAGCTAGAGAAAGAACCCAAGGAGCTGAAGGAGTTTACAACCCCTTAGGACGAACAACAACATGAACTAACTAGTACGTTCAGAGCTCCCAGGGACTAAACCACCAACCAAAGAGTACACATGGTAGGACTCATGGCTCCATTTGTATATGTAACATCAATGGGAGGAGAGGCCCTTGTTCCTGTGAAGGTTCTGTGCCCCAGTGAAGGAGAATGCCAGGGCCAGGAAATGGGAGAGGGTGAGTTGGTGAGCAGTAGGAGGGGGTGGGAACAGGGTTTATTTATTTATTTTTTTCAGAGGGGAAACCAAGAAAGGGAATATCATTCAAGATGTAAATAAAGAAAATATCTAAGAAAAAAAGAAACAAAAGAAAAACCCTAAAAAAAGAAAAATATATGATTGTTATTAAAGTTAAATATAATCTTCCCTGTCCAATTTATCATTTAGTAGAGAGCTGTTCAGTTTTCATGAGTATATGGGATTTCTGTTGTTTCTGTTCTTATTGAAATTTAGCCTTAGTTCTTGCTGATCTGATATAATTCATGAGATTATTCAAATCTTATATCTCTTGAGGCTTGTTTTATGTTTGATTATATGATAAATTATGGAGAAGGTCCTAGGAGGTGCAGAGAAGAAGGTATATTCTTTTGTTTTGGGGTGAAGTATTCTGTAGATATTTGTTAAATCAATTTGGTTCATAACTTCTCTTTGTTTCACTGTTTCTCTGCTAAGTTACTGTTTCAATGACCTGTCCATTGGTGAGAGTGAGGTGTTGAAGTCTTCCATTATTATTTTATGGAGCTCAATGTGTATTTTGAACTTTAGTAAAGTTTCTTTTTTGACTGTGGTTACCCTTGTATTTGGGGCAGTGATGTTCAGAATTGAGACTTCCTCTTTATGGATTTTTCCTGTGATGGATATGAAGTTTCCTTTCCCATCTTTTTTGATAACTTTTACTTGAAAGTCTATTTTATTAGATATTAGAATGGAAATTCCAGCTTGTTTCTTGAGACCATTTGCTTGAAAACTTTTTTCTTGCCTTTCACTCTGAAATATTGTCTGTCTTTATCACTGAGGTATGTTTCTTGTATGAGGTGAAATGCTGGATACTGCTACATATCCAGTCTGTTAGCCTGTCATTTTATTGGGGAATTGAGTGGATTGATGCTGAGAGATATTAAAGGCAGATTCTTGTTAGTTCCTGTTATTTATCTAGCTGGATGTGGTATTAAATGTGTATGATTCTCTCCTTTTGGGCTTGTTGTAAGATGTTCAATTTCTTTTGCTTTCTTGGGTGTACTGACCCTCCTTGTATTGGAAGTTTCATTCCAGTATCCTCTGTAGGACTAGATTAGTAGAAAGATATTGTATAAATTTGGTTTTTGGATGGAATATCTTGGTTTCTTCCATCTGTGTTAATTGAAAGTTTTGCTAGGTATTGCTGGACAGGCATTGGTGTTCTCTTCAAGTCTGGATGACATCTGTCTAGGATCTTCTGGATTTTAAAATCTCTGTTGATAAGTCTGGAGTAATATTGATAGTTCTGCCTTTGTATGTTACCGGGCCTTTTCCCCTTACAGCTTTTAATATTCTTTTTTTGTTCTGTGCATTTAATGTTTTCATTCTTATGTGACAAGAAGAATTTCTTTACTGGTTCAATGTATTTGGTGTTCTGTAGGTTTCTGTATATTTATAGCCATCTCTTTGTTTAGGTTAGTTAAGTTTTCTTCTAAGATTTTGTTGATTTTTTTTTTTCTGGCACTTTAAGCTGGGATTCTTCACCATATTCTCTTCTTATTATACTTAGGTTGATCTTTTCACTGTATCTTGAATTTCCTGGATATTTTGAGTTAGGAGGTTTTTACACTTTGTATTTTCTTTGGAGTGTCAATATCTTCTGTGGTATCTTCTATGGTCCCTTCTATATCTGAGATTCTCTCTTCTATCTCTTTTATTCTGCTGGTGATGCTTGCATCTCTAGCTCCTGTTCTCTTTCCTAGGTTTGCTTCCTTTTTTTTGTTTTTGTTTTTGTTTTGTTCTTGGGCCACTTTGT
>NC_045030.1:82601938-82603969 GCF_008632895.1 Mastomys coucha | reverse complement strand
GTGTTAACTGGCCTGGATGGCTTTGACTCTAACTTGCCTCCATAGAGGTAGGTAGAGCTTGGTGACCTGAGTTAGGTCTGGCCTCTTTGGTGGCAAGCAGTGCTGTCTCTTGTTAGAGACACCTTCCTATGCCCTTGGTTATTTTGGACCCCCCTGGGAGGCTTGCAAGCTGTAGCTTTGTGTGAGTATCAGAGGCTGATTTGTTCTGGGTAGAAAAGTGGGCCAGAAGGAAGGAGGAACCTATGGGCGATTAGGTCCTATGTCAGCTGGGCTTTGTGGATATCTCAGATGGCATGGATATTTGGGTGAGATTCTCCCATTTCTTTGGGTACTGTGGACCACCTGGGAAGCAGGCAGGCTGAAGCCTAGATAAAAACTCTTATTACTTGTCTACTAGTTTCTTGTGAAATAGTGTATAGTTTTTATTCACCATTCTTTTCAATACTATTCTAGAGAGACTTATACCTTTCTAAATGTGCCTTAACATCCATTGATTATATGTTCATCATACCCATACCCATGGCTAATATGAGCCACTATTGTATTCTCACACCTGTGATATCAAATTTCATAAATACAACTTATTACTGGGTTTATATGGTAGTCATATTTATGTGCCTGACTAACTTATTGAATTGACTGTGACCATTTTCAATTCCAATCACATTAATGCAAATGACAGGATTTATATCTTTGAATAACAGAACAATATCACATTATGTTTCTATGATAAACTTTTTGTTCACTTAGAAATTGGTGAACACTTAGGTTGTTACTTTTTTTGGCTTTTGATCATCATATGACAGAGGTTTTCTTTTCTTTAGATCTGTGTCTAGTATTAGGATTATTGGATCCTATGACAGTTTTAATTTTAATTTATTTGAACAATCTCTGAACTGCTTTCTGTAGTGGCTATATTAGCTGACATTTTAACAACTGTATGCAAGTGTTGCCTTTTGTCCACATATTTAGTAATAGGTAATATCAGTTATTTTTATAGTAATCATTCTTACTAAGGTTAGATTTTATATTATTGTGTTTTAACTTTCTATTTCTCTGATGATAGTAGTGAAAGGTTTTAGGTGAAAGTTTTTATTATTCCTGTAGGCCACTTACATTATTTACTTTGTTAAATATGTATTTACATGTATTGCCTATTTTTAATTAGTTTTTATTTTTTGTTTTTGGTGATGTCTTTGATTTTGAGAACTTAAAGTTACTGTATAGTATAGTTATTAAGACTTGGGTAGATATATACTTTGCCAATACCTACTTTATAGGTTTGCAAATACCTACTTTTAGGTTATCTGTGAAATCTTCAATGTTTCCTTTGTTATGCAAGATACTTTTAAAAATTTCTATATAGCCCATTTTTTTCTTTTAAATTTTTCTTTTACCTTTTTAAAATTCTGGGTCTTTAAAATTTCATTGACCTACATTTTTCTCATTTTGATTTATTCTAGAATTTTATAGTACAAAGTATTACATTTAGCACTTTAATCCATTTAGTAGTGACTTTAACTAGTGAAAGATACTAATCTGATCTCATTATTTGGTGCTTATATGTCGAATTTTTCCAACAACATTTTGTAATGAGTGTATTAGTGACTTTGTTGAAAGATTTGATATGTAAATTAACTGGTAAGCTCTCTATAATATTACAAGTGTCTGCATGTCTGTTTTATTGTGCTTCTTTGAATTTTGAAGTTTTGTAAAGTATTTTTAAGTCAGGCAATGTAATATTTCCTGTTTTGCTCTTTTTATTCATTATGGCTCTCTCTATGCCTGGATTGTTTTCTAGATCCGTATAAATATATAATTTCTTCTTCATCATTATATGACAAATATCATTAATGTGTTAACAGGAATTTCATTGAATTTCTAAATTGTTTTAGGTAGTAAGGGTACATTAATTGTATTACTTTTTCCAGTCTACAATCATCTAACTTATTTAAGCTTCTCTGTGTTCTCTTTTATCTACTTCCATATGATTTCATATATTTCATTGTAGAAATATTTCACTTTTTTTTT
>NC_045030.1:82596092-82601894 GCF_008632895.1 Mastomys coucha | reverse complement strand
CCAGGCTGGCCTTGAACTCAGAAATCTGCCTGCCTCTGCCTCCCAAGTGCTGGGATTAAAAGTGTGTGTCACCACTGCCATGCATTTTTTTGAGGTGGGGGTTGAATATTTCACTTATTTAGCTAGCATTATTCTTGGCTTTCAATTTTTCTGACAACAACAACAACAAAGCACAGAACCAGATGCTTTTAGTGCATAATTCAACCAAACTTTTTGTTTGTTTGTTTGTTTGTTTTCTAGACAGGGTTTTTCTGGGTAGCCCTGGCTGTGCTAGAACTTCCTCTGTAGACCAGGCTGTCCTAAAACTCAGAAATTTGCCTGCCTCTCCCTTCCAAGTGCTGGGTTAAAGGCATGCACCACCACTGCCCAGCTCTCAACCAAACTTTCAAAGAAGAATTAATACCAACATTCCTCAAATTATTCTGCCAAGTAGAAACAGGAGGAAATTGTCCAGCTGACTTTTATGAGTCCATAGGTACTCTGATTCCCAAACCACTGTCAACAAGGAAAGCAAATTCCACACCAATATTCTCCATGTTAATAGATGTAAAAAAAAAAAAAAACCAATAAAAATATTTCTAAATGAAATCCAAGAATACATGAAAAAAGATCATTTACCATGTTCAAATAGGCTTCATCACAGAGAGGCAGGGGTGGTTCAGTAGAGAAAAAAAGAAGAAAAAATGTAATTTATTTTATAAACATACAGAAAGAAAAGAAAAAACAGTGATTTCATAGATACAGAAAGTGCCTTTGACAAATATCAACACCCCTTTATGTTATATGTCCTGGAGAGATTACAAGGGTACAAAGGCCAGCAAATATGGAGACAAAGTATGGAGCAAAGATTGAAGGAAAGGCCACCCAGAGACTATGCCAAATGGGGATCCATCCCATATACAATCACCAAACCTAGACACTATTGTGGATGCCAAGGAGTGCCTGCTGACAGGAGCCTGATATAGCCATCTCCTGAGAGGCTATGCCAGAGAAGATCCACCTCTCTCTGCAATATAGAGAGGTGGATCTTCCTTGCAGCCAAACATTGAACTGACCACCAGAAATCCAATGGAGGAGTTGGAGAAAGGACTGAAGGAGCTGAAGGGTTCGCAACCCCATAGGAAGAACAACAGTATCATCCAACCAGAGCTCCCAGGATCTAAACTACCAACCAAGAAATACATACGGAGGGACGCATGGCTCTAGCCATGTATGTAGCAGAGCCATTGTCAGGCATCAATGGGAGAAGAGTCCCTTGGTCCTGTGAAGGCTTGATACTCCAGTATTGGAGAATGAGTGTGATGGGAGGTAGGATTGGGTGGGTGGTTGGGTGCATATCCCCACAGAAGCAGGAGGAGTGGGGATGGGATAGGGAGCTTCTGGGGGTGGGAATCTGGAAAGGGGATAACATTTGATATGTAAATAAATTAAATATCCAATAAAAATAATTAAATAATATAGACAATTTACAGAAAGTCTATTGTCAACATCAATTTAAATGGAGAATAACTCAGAGCAATTCTACTAAAACCAGGAACAAGAAGAGGTTTTCTACTCTATGCATTTTTATTCAATATAATACTTAAAATCTTAGAGTAATAAGACAACTAAAGGAGATCAAGGGGATACAAATTAGAAAAGTAAAAGTCAGAATACCATTATTTGAAAATCATACAATAAGATACATATGTTACTCTAAACAATTCCACCCTGGAAGCTCTGTCCCTTATAAATGCTTTTAGTAAAGTAGTTAGTACAAAATTCCCTTAAAAATCAGTACTCGTCTTATATACAAATGTAAATAGGACCAAGAAAGAAATCAGAGATATAATATCTTGTATAATAGCCTTAAATAATATGAATTATCTTGAGACAACACTAACTAAACCTTGAAAACCTACGAGAGAAACTTCAAGTGTTTGAAGAAAGAAGTTCAAGAAAGTGTAGGTAACTGAAAGATATTTCATGTCCATGGATCTTTAGGATTAATATATTAATAATTATATACATATATAATTATGTATAAATATATATGTGTGTGTAAGTGTGTGTGTGTGTGTGTGTGTATGTGTTCCATTTTACACCTGACAAATGGGTAAGATCAATAACATAAGGTGACAGTGCAAGCTGACAAGTATGTGGAGCTCAGGGAACATTCCTCCAGTGCTATTGGGATTGCAAACTTGTACAACCACAATAGAGATCAATATACCAGCTTCTCAGAAAGTTTGGAAACATTCTACCTTCAAGATCTAGCTATATCACTCTTAGGGATAAACCAAAGTATGCTTCGTTTTGCCAGAAGGATACTTGTTCTTCTAAGTCCATTGCTGCTCTTTTCATAACATCCAGAAACTGGAAACAGCTTAGATATCCTTCAGCAGGAGAATTGGTAAAAATAATGTTACATTCTCATAATGGAGTATTATTCAGCTGTTAAAAAAAATGACATAACATTTGTAGGCAAATCATTCTGAATGAGGTGACCTAGACCCAGAAAAATAAATATGGTATGTGTATGTTTATATATGAACATTTCCCTTTAAATAAATAATAAAGTATCTACAATCAGTAGATCTATAAGACTTTAGGTACATATGAAGAGAGTAGGGAAACACATAGGTCTCCTTGAGAAGGGAATATACAATAGTATTTATGGGTACATTTTGGTTAGTGTGAGGGTAGGAATGGAGGATTATGTTGTAAGGAAGGAAATAGATTTGAGGGGTTGAGGGAATGCAAGGAGAGAGAGCTAGAGATGAGGGACATTTGTGGAATAATTTGGGAACCTAGGGTAATGGATACTTCCTAAGTTATATGAGTTGATACTAATAATATCTAATAATGGGGGATACAGAGTCTCAACTGGCCATCATTTTAGCAAAGGAAGCTTCCAGTAGTGGCAATGTGTTATACTCATTGAGTTGTTTACCAAGGAGGTCTCATGAAAATAACCAAACAATCTAGTCTATTGCTAAGATAATACATTGTTCTCTGCAAACTGACAGCAGGGCTACCTTGTTGAGGATAAGACACACACACAATTCATTGAACATGATGAAGTCGGTACCTACATGGAGACATCACTCCTATATTCTAAGTGTTCTTAGTGTAGATACGTACACTTCCAGTTACCAAAAGTGGAATATAAAAAACATCTCAGTGACAATTCCTTTGACTTACAATCTTCCCTGCTTTTATGCTAGGACAATGGTTGACTAGAACTTGTTGGAGTAGTGAACCAGTGTCTGACATTTCTTAAAGCTCATTCCATGAGACAGAGCCCATACAGGACAATGCTTGAACCATGAACCAGAGACTAGATAGCCCAGAGATCTAGAGTAAAATTAGACATTTAGTTTTTTTTTTTTAAAAAATGACAAATAAAAAAAACTACTAGTAATATTCTGCAACACTCACTGATTGATGCCTTATCCAATCTTCATCAAAGAAGAGCCCTCCTGCAGTGGATAGGAAGAGATACAGTCCTACAGCCAGACCTTGTAAGACAGACTATCTCAATGGGAGATCGCCATCAAATTCCTCTCCTCAGAACTCATGGAATCCAAAGGAAGAAGAGGCAGAAAAAAATGTAAAAGCTAGGAAGAATGGAAGACACCAGGAGAGTAATGCCTTCTGAATCAACTAAGCAAGTCAGATACGAACTCAAAGAAGCTGAGGCCTCAGCACATGGCCTACAAGGGTCTGTACAAGATCCTCTACATTTATATTACATCTTTTAGGTTAGCATTTTAATGGGCACCTGACTGTGAGAACAAATGTGTCTCTGATCTGGTGCTTGCTCTTAAGATATTTTCCTCCTGTTTGGTTACTGTGTTCAATCTCAATATGATAATCTTTGCTTCATCTTATTACATGTAATTTTGTCATGTTCTGTTATTATCTCTAAGAAGCCTGTTTTTTTCTCCATTCTAATGTTCTCCATACTGAGCTATTCCAGCATGCCTATCTCTTTTCTAATGGGAATAATAAAGGGAATGGATCCAGAGTGAAAGAGAGGTAGGGAGGAACTCAGAGAAGAAGAAGGAGAGGTAACTTTAATCAAGATATATTGTGTTAGAAAATAAACTACTTTCAATAAAAGGGAAATGATAAAAAAATCACTTGACTTCACTTTTTAAAATTGTGTTGAGAGAAAAAAAATTAACAAGAATCCCTTTGAGTTCTTTTTGTATTACCCATCTAATGTGGGCTTGTGTCCTACTTCTAATTTTTATTGATATGCCCAATGAGACTCCACAGGAGTGAAAGTAATTTTTCATTTGCAAGAAGACAACAATTTTATACATGGTCTTAGCTGTGGAAATCTGTGTATACTTTCTCCTCTCAGTGGTAAGACCTTATTTGTTTCAACATATTATTTGAGTTCTTTACAATTTTTATCTTAGTTGTCTCTTGATTATATATTATAGTTCCTAATTCTGTTTTTTTTTAATGGGGTTCGTGTATGTGGATTTCTTGATTTTTCTGAAACAAAATTTGATTTGGTACTCAACTGATATTCTTAAATTTTTTCAATTTTTTTTAATTAGATGTTTTCTTATTTACATTTTTTAAAGTATCTCCTTTCCCAGGTTCCCCTCCAAAAGGAAAAAAAGAAAAAATTAAAATAAAATAAAAAAAAACAAAAACAAAAACAAATCCCTGTTTGCTCCCCCCCTGCTCACCACCCCACCCTCTCCTGCTTCCTGGCCCTGGCATTCCCCTACATTGGGGCATAAACCTTCACAGGACCAAGGGCCTCTCCTCCCATTGATGACTGACTTGGCCATCCTCTGATATACATATGCTGCTGGAGCCATTAGTCCCATCATGTGTAATCTTTGGTTGGTGGTTTAGTCCTTGAGAGCTCTGAGGGTACTAGGTAGTTCATATTGTTGTTCGTCCTAAAGGGCTGCAAGTCTTTCAACTCCTTGGGTCCTTTCTCTAGCTCCTTCATTGGGAACCCTGTACTCAGTCCAAAGGATGGCTGTGAGCCTCTAGTTCTGTATTAGTCAGATACTGTCAGAGCCTCTCAAGAGACAGCTATATCAGGATCCTGCCATCCAGCACTTGCTGGCATCCACAATAGTGTCTGGATTTGATGATTGAATATGGGAAGGATTCCCAGGTGGAGCAGTCTCTGGATTGCCCTTTCTTTAGTCTCTGCTCCATAGTTAGTCTCTACAACTCCTTCCATTGCTATTTTTCTCTCTTTTAAGAAGGAATAAATTATCCACAGTTTGGTCTTCATTTTTCTTGAGTTTCTTGTGGTTTGTGGATTGTACTTTGTTTATTCTGATCTTCTGGGCTAATATCCACTTATTAAGTGCATGCCATATGTATCCTTTTGTGATTGGGTTACCTCACTCAGGATGATATTCTCCAGATCCATCCATTTGCCTAAGAATTTCATAAATTCATTGTTTTGAATAGCTGAGTAGTAAGTAATCCATTGTGTAGATGTACCTCATTTTCTGTATCCATTCCCTTGTTGAGGGACATCTAGGTTGTTTACAGTTTCTGACTATTATAAATAAGGCTGATATGAACATAGTAGAGCATGTGTCCTTATTACATGTTGGAGCATCTTCTGGGTATATGCCCAGGAGTAGTATAGCTGGTTCTTCTGGTAGTGCTATGTCCAATTTCCGGAGGAAGCACCAAACTGATTTTCAGAGTGGTTGTACCAGCTTGTAATCCCACCAGCAATGAAGGTGTGTTCCCACCAGCAATGAAGGTGTGTTCCTCTTTCTCTACAACCGCACCAGCATCTACTGTCATATTAGTTTTTTTTTTTTT